>NC_053183.1:2121212-2424242 GCF_905163445.1 Pararge aegeria
AATTTAAAAGTAAAAAAAAAAACGACATCAACAACTGCCTTATAGTGGCCATATTATGAGTCGAATTAGTCCTATATGTAACTGGGCTTGCTATAATTCAAGACCCTAGGCACGCCACTGTACACAGGTTATGCAAAACCATTTTAAGGGAAACACATTACACTTATTTAGCTTATGAACTAGTATACTTTTTTAAATTTAAAAGTAAAAAAAAAAACGACAACTATAACATACATCTCGGCTCAAGCGAGGCAAAAAGAATAACAAAAAGGCAAATTTTTGATTTAGGGCCCCGAGGGTATGACAGCACTGCACCTCGCGGCACACCACGGTAGCGCGGCAGTTTGCTCACTCCTCCTGCAGTGCGGCGGTGCGCAAGTGGACGCACGCGACCAGGGTGGCTGGACCCCGCTCGTGAGAGCCGCCGAGAACAAGCACCAGGAGGTGGTCAAGTGAGTGGCAGAGAAGAAGAAGAAACACTTTATTGCACGTATAACATACAGGAAAAGAAACAGTAAGGAGTATACAGTACACAATGTAGACATGCAAAGGCGGCCTTATTGCTGCAAGCAATCTCTTACAGGCAACCTTTGTAGATAGGACTTACAGCAAGAGAACGGGATAGTGCCAAGAGTGTTGATAGATATACATAAATACCAAAATGTAAATATACAAATACATATATAATTTAAATAAATATACCGCAGAGTGTACCGATTAACCTAGATATCAATATATAAACTTGGATCACCCGAATCGCTTCGTGAAAAATTTAAACAAATAGGTATTCTTACAGTAGCTTCGCAATATATTTATAATAATATAGTCTTTGTGAGACAAAATATTACTGTTTATAAACAAAAAGCTGAAATTAACAATCGACTTACCAGAAACGGACATAAATTAGTGATATCTGCATATCGTCTGCGAAAGGTGCAGAACTCCTTTGTGGGGTTGAGTATACGCTTTTACAACATGATTCCTAAGGAAATTCTTGACCTACCAATGCATACATTTAAAAAATGTGTAAAAACTTATCTAGTACAGCTAAGTTACTATATATTTGATGAATTCCTCAATGACAAGGTAGATTGGAAGCAGCCAGCCTCGCTCTCATCTCCCGCTAGATAGCAAAATGATTGTAAATGTTGATGTTGGAAAAGAGCAACTGCTGAGTTTCTTGCCGGCTTCTTCACGGTAGAATCTGCCTTCCGAACCGGTGGTAGAGTCACTACACACGGACAGACTTGACGTTTCAAAAGTCCTTGTATTAGGCCTACTTGAAATAAATGAATTTTGAATTTTACTATAACTTTTACGTGGATTTGTACGCGGACGAAGTCGCGAGGTCCTGCTAGCTTACTAATAAAACCAAGGTGAGACCCCGCGGTTTATCGGTACCAGTTATAATTTATGGATAAATTTTGGTTAATAACTAACATATTTTTGTTTATGTTCTTTTTAATACAGGTACGAAGTTCAACGGGTCAAATTGTATTTTTATTATATGTTCCAAGGTTGCTACTGGACCACGGGGCGGACCCGGCGGCGAGCGATAACGAAGGCAACATGGCGGTGCACTGGTGCGCTCTGAGCGGCGACGCACGCTGTCTGGCGCTTCTTCTGCGAGCGGCGCCGCACACGCTGAACGCACCCAACGCGCACACAGACACTCCGCTGTGAGCACTATCACGCAACACACATGCACATAAACAGTCACACGGTACTAACACACACACACGGTCTTTCACGACCTCCGTGGTGCAGCGGTGAGCACTATGATGTGGCAATTAGAGAATTTATAACTGGGTCTGGTCTAATGGGAGGGTTCCGATGTGGCTAGTTACCACTCTACCGCCAAAGCCGTGCCGCCAACCGATTAGCGGTGTTGGTTTAAAATATAACTTTTTAAATTTAAATTTTTTAATAGATTTTTTTTAATTTTTTTTTACTACGACAATACACACATCGCCATCTAGCCCCAAAGTAAGCGTAGCTTGTGTTATGGGTACTAACATAGCTGATGTATATTTTTTTATGAATAAAAATACACATAAATACTTATAATATACAGATAAACACCCAGACACTGAAAAATATTAATGTTCATCACACAAACATTTTCCAGTTGTGGGAATCGATCCCACGACCTTCGAGTCAGTAAGCTGGGTCTCTGCCCACTGCTCCACTCGGCCGTCTATGATATGCCCCTAAAATGTTAGCCCGTTACCATCTTAGACTGCATCATCACTTATCGTCAGATGAAATTGCAGTCAAGGGCTAACATGTAGTAGTCTAGTAGCAGTAGAGCTTTTTGACAGAGCTCGTTCAGGGAAGTGTAGTGGTAATTATGCATGCTAATTTCTGCCGCTAATCAGCATTGCTGTGTTCCGGTCTGAAGGTTGTGGTTGCCGCTGTAATTACAGACTCATGAGGGTTAACTCCTACGCCTCAGATGGACACAGGTCGTCACTTTGCAGGACTGTGTTCCTTGCTTGACCTGGGAAGTGTTGCACTGTTTATAGGCGGGGGCACTTACCACCGAGTGAGCTATCTGCTTGATCCTCCATCGAGTAATAATTATATTATTAAAAAAAACTTATACAGGTCTATATGTGATAATTTGCAGACACGTAGCAGCCAGGGAAGGCCACCACGCATGCGTGGTGATACTCCTCGCGCACGGAGCAAAAGTACGTATTAACTGTAAAGCTGTCCGCACACACGTAAATATTATTGACAATATTCTGCATAGTATTTTTTATTTTTTTTATTTCGTGGGTATTTCGATATAAAAACGACTGCATTATCGATAAACTCCATCCAGTCTGGTATGGAATCGAACGATGTAAAGATACCTTCCGATGTCTTAGTCGTTATCACTCTGTTGATATCCGTGTAGTCCATAAAAATAAAAGTTTTAAATTTTTTACAGACCGACCTCGAGAACTCTGCAGGCGAGTTGCCGATGGAGATCAGCGCCGGCCAGTGTCGAGACGCCATTAATCTCAACATGCAAATGACGCTGGCGGTCAAGCATAAGATTCCCCGGAATAGGATTCTATCGAGGTAACTTTAGTTATTAGGATTTCCGTTACTTAAAGTAAGACTTTCTGCATCAATCGCAAAACACTCTTTTTCTATACCTTTTTCATATTTCCTTAGTTAGTGTCAAGTAAACACCAAGAGAGGACTGCAAAACATAACTAATCGCGTTTTTTTTTTTATAAGTAGTCCCAAAAATTCTACACTAGCCAGATCATGAAACTGTCTAAAAGATGGCAAAAAGACATCGAACAAATTGGTAAACTTATACTGTAATTAAAAAAATAAAATGTCTTGTATGTTCATACAAAATACTAAGAAAAGTTTTCCCCACCCTATTATATGGATAATAAAATATATATGCGTCGAACTGTTCAAATTCAAATTCAATTCAAAATTCATTTATTTCAAGTAGGCCTAATACAAGCACTTTTGAAACGTCAAGTCTGTCCGTGTGTAGTGACTCTACCACCGGTTCGGAAGGCAGATTCTACCGAGAAGAAGCCGGCAAGAAACTCAGCAGTTGCTCTTTTCCAACATCAAAAATTTACATTTTATATTTTAACATTCATTTTTCTATCTTGTGAGAGATGAAAGCGGAGCCGGATGCTTCCAAGCAACCTTGTCATTAAGAAACTCATCAATTGTATAATAACCTCGCTGTAATAAATGTGTTTTAACACATTCTTTAAACTTATGGATTGGTAGGTCCAAAATTACCTTGGGAATCATATTATAAATATAAACTGTGTGACAATACTTACTTTGTGGTCGAATTTTGAATATATAAAAATCCTATGTATTGGCAAAAAGTTCAGTATCTTTATGCTTTGTCGTTGGTCTCCATATAGGAGACCTATTTGCTTTACAAACAATATGCAAAAGACTTCTGAAAATAAAATGATTCTGTGCGAGTGTTCAATTAAAAGTTATTTTACATTAAAATAGATGGTATTTTATTTGATTATTAATTTTTTAGTTAATTTTGTCAGGTTTATGACCTGTTTGCTCGAAGTATATCTTCGGTTACATTTTTCGTTAAAGTTTTCGACCAGTCAGTGTAATAAAAAAAAATGATTCTCGTTTCCCACCAGCGACATTTCAAACGGCCGTGAACTGTACCCGGTGCCGTGTGTCAACGAGGTGGACGACGCGACGCTGCCCGATGATTTCGTGTACGTGTCGCAGCACGTGACGCACTCTCACATACCGATCGACGACTCCATTGAAACTCAGCAGGTGAGTAACGCTCTTATCCTTTGATTTTTCTGATTCTACGTTTACTCATTCGATAGCGTGAATTAATTTTGAATGACATTCCCTTCAGAGCGCCATCTCTTGACAGTACGGTTTCTCAGTATTGGATCTATGATGGCGCTGCTTCGATACCATCTAAATAGTATAATATAAGATATATCAAGGGAACGAATAAGTATACGTAGGTTGAAAACCCTTGGCACTATTAATTGAAAATAAATAGATACATATATAGCGGGTACTCAGAAGGGTCAACAGAGCCAGTTTTTTGTCATTGTCATCCAAAGTGGGTGAGTGGTTATTAGGAACGATGAAATTATATAAAAGTATTGTTACTTTGCGGAACTTCTATGATAATTAAGCTTAAGTTGCTATACTTAAGCTTAATTATCATAGGTGTCAATTATAGTTTCTTCATCCCTTATACTCCACACCAAACAGATCTTCGGCAATATACCCTCCACGCACGTTTCGCTCCGAAACCGGATCATCCTCAGGAGATGTAGACTTAACAATGAATAATGGTTAAGTCTTAACAATTATTCAAAAAAACACTGGTAACGCACTTAAGAGCAAACCACCGTAAAGCTGCTTGGCGGCAGAAATACCCATAGCGGTACTTCCGCGGCAGAGCTCTGTCACAAAAAGCGCTTCTACTAGTTAAACTTTTTTTAAATTAGAATTGTTCCTTTTTTAGGTTAGAAGTGTACCTATTCGAAAGGCTTTTTAAATAATTGAGTGTTGTGTGGCAGGGTTGCGCGTGCGCGGACGTGGAGTGCGGCGGCGCGTGCGCGTGCTGCGTGCTGGGCGTGCGGCGCTGGTACGTGCGCGGCCGCCTGCCGCACGACTTCCCGCACCACGACCCGCCCATGCTGTTCGAGTGCAACCAGACCTGCGGCTGTAACCTGGTACTGTACTATGGTTTATCTACTGTAAAATTCGAATTTTATATTCACCAACTTTACAAACACAAGATTGAAATTTATAAAGTATCAAATTATACTTAAAATATAAAAAAAAAAGACATCTAGTGACAATCTGGTTCCGAGTAGTATAACGAGATGGCGCTCTATCGTTTCGGGCCGCAATTCTGTAGGGACGTGCTTTTTGCTGGATGTTGCGAAATGTTGATCTGTTTATTGATGATTTTTTCGTCTTACCATCAGGTTGGACATCTGCTACATCCGTCAATTATTACTAAACAAATATAACCAACCAACCAATAAAAAATTTGACAGCCGATTGGCGCAGTGGGCAGCGACCCTGCTTTCTGAGTCCAAAGCCGTGGGTTCGATTCCCACAACTGGAAAATGTTTGTGTGAAGAACATGAATGTTTTTCAGTGTCTGGGTGTTTATATGTATATTATAAGTATTTATGTATATTATTCATAAAAATATTCATCAGTTATCTTAGTACCCATAACACAAGCTACGCTTACTTTGGGACTAGGTGGTGGTGTGTGTATTGTCGTAGTATATTTATTTTATTATTTATTTATTATAACCTTTATGGCACGAACTACTTTTGTCTCTTCGTTTTCACTATGCTGGTTTTTAGGGCGAGAGAAATTAACAACACCGAGAAAGATTCTGCTATCTCAACACACCTGCCCTACTTTTTTTGGCTTCGTGTTTACATAACGCGTCCTAAGCGCGTGTCCAAAGTTGCGTTTAAATTCAATTTTATTTAAAAAAAAAATGCGCTGATCACAGAACCCTCAAAATAACATACATAACCCTCATTCAGCCATTATATCATGCAGTTCATTTTTTCCATAAACAGTGAAAACGCGGAATGTAAGTAAACGCACACTCACGCACACGCACACCCAAATAAAGTAAATTAGTTAATTAAGAATGCACTGATTTTGTTATTTTAGTACTAAATCAATGTTAAGGAGGGTAGGTCGCTGATGCCTATAGCACAGGGTTACCTAAATTAGGCAGCAGATACCGTCCAACCTTTTTTATGTGTATTACTAAATGTAATCATGTTGCCACCATAAATATCAAATTATATCAATAAAAATTTTTTTCATGCTAAGACAATACAAAAATCGCCATCTAGCCCCAAAGTAAGCGTAGCTTCTGCTATGGGTGCTAATATAGCTGATGAATATTTTTTATTAATAAAATACTCATAAATACTTATAATATACAGATAAACACCCAGACACTGAAAAATATTCATGTTCGTCACACAAACATTTTCCAGCTGTGGGAATCGCACCCACCTTGGACTCAGAAAGCAGGGTCGCTGCCCTCTGCGCCACTCGGCCTTCAATACAGTTTTATTATCTAATGTCGTTGCCGCAAGAATTTTGACTAAGTTACTAATGTTGTTGTTTGTTGTGCAGAAGCGCTGCTCGAACAGAGTGGTGAGCGGCGTGCAGGCGGGCGGGTCGCTGGGTGCGCGCGTGCAGGTGTACCGCACGGCGCGGTGCGGGTGGGGACTGCGCGCGGGCCAGCGCGTGCCGCGAGGGGCGCTAGTGGCGCTGTACCGCGGGGAGCTGTTGGCGCGCGAACAGGCCGACGCGCGCGCCAACGACCACTACATGTTCGCGCTGGACCTCAAGCCGGACCTACTCGAGGTAGCACTCGGCTGTAGTCAACAGTGATCGTGCACATTATATTAGACTAGCTGTTGCCCGCGACTTCGTCTGCGTTTGTTTTTTTTTTTAATGGGACATTAAATTTTGTAGAAGTTCTAAAAAAAAATTAAGTATTCAGCATCGATGAGCCTAAAATAAGGGGATTGCTGCTGTCTGCTGAGGAGTTCTGTCCTGTTACATATATACCTCTATAGTACGAAAATAATTATATAATTCGGTTAAGAATTGTCGGATTGGTGTAAAATCGTCAAACACTCATCCCCTCTCCCAAAGGAACCGAGCTTAATGTCCGGATAAAAAGTATCCTATATTACTTCTAACACAAAGTTTCATGAGGATCGGTTAGGTAGTTTTTATGTGAAAGCGTAACAAACAAACTTACATTGACATTTATAATATTAGTAGGAATGTGTCTCCGAAATCGTATCAAAAGAAACATTTTCCATGAAACTGCATATACTCTTTCTAATCCTGTAATTACTTTTATGGAGTTAGATACCACTGTGATAAGTTAGGGGTAGTGAAAATTTAAATGCCAAGTCGAAAGATAAAATCGGTAGATTTTAGCTGGTAAAATTTCTACTTCAATTTATTAAATTTTTTTTTGCATGTCTCATGCTTGGTATTGCAATGCATATATTTAAAATCAAATTCAAAATGTTTTATTCATGTAGACCTTATCACAGGCACTTATGAAGCGTTCATACATATATGTTTACCTAATTGTAAGAGGGCATAGTGGCGGGCACTGCATAAATGCGCAAAAGCACTACTTACCCTAAAATTTATATATCGTACAGGAGAAGGATTTTTGCCATTTTATGATATTGTCCTGCCTTATGCATAAACTGGTAAGAAACCCAGTGCACTATATTAATTATCAGTATGTACGTACTATATATAGTTTATTAAATATATATAGTATTTATCTACATATAGGTATACTCGTGCCACGCTTCGCTGTGGCACATTGTGATTGAATGGTTGAGAAAAATAGATAAAAACAATCCTTGATGCATATATATATCATGCTAAAATTTCAGCCCGATCATTGCAGAACTTTTTGAGTTTTTTAGCATACACAAACCAACATAACATTTATTTATATATAGATATGTGTTTTAGCACTAAAGATCTCCCTCCTACTTTCCGAGGAGTATTATTTCGAAATTATAGATAGTTGCAATCATTGACTGCAAATCTTACATAAACTCTTCCGCACTTAAAGTTTTAGTAGTAGTACCTATTAAAGCATTTTGTGGCCAAGCTTGTCCAGGGAAGTCCCTACTACCCCCATGCCTATTTAAGCTGCTAAGCTGCGTTCCAGTCCGAAGGGTGTCCTTTCATAGGATGTGTTCCTTGCATGGCATTCAAAGTGTTCCTCTGGTTTTTCACTAACCATTAGGTTACCGCAGCTTGGTCCAAAAAGAGATTACATTCAAAATTTAGTTTTTTATGATTTTTTCTAATCATTAACGCCCCGACTATACACTTCGGAGATTTAACAGTTATAAAAAAGTTAGCCTATCCATTAAGTCAATGTATCCTCTACATGGATGCAAAATTTCAATTCAATCGGATGCATAGTTTAATAGTTTTAACGGAACAACCGTAAAAAACTCTATAGATTTATATATTAGTATAGATATCCCAATATATATTTATAGTTATAAAATGGACAGATTTTTAGCTAAAATAGTAAAATTTCTACCAAATGTTACTATCTACATAATGATTTTTTTTTTTCAAAAAGTCGCATGCTCGGTATTGCAATGCAATTCAGTCGGTCAACAATATCCCTCTTAACAAAATGGACGTGTCTAAACTTAGTTCTGTCCTTTACACATTTTTTCCCGTGGAAAAGCATAGCACTACTTTAAGATTTTTAAAGAAGAATTTAGTTTAGAGATTTGTGTACAAGAGAATTCCAACCAATACAAGCAATCGAGCCAAATAACCACTTTATGTCTTGCTTAACAAATATCAATTTTTAAAGGAGTGCAGCGACAAAACCCAGCTCTGCGTGGACGCGGCTGGTTACGGCAGCGCGGCGCGATTCATGAACCACAGCTGCCGGCCAACTGTGGCGCCCGTGCGCGTGTTCACCAACACTCGCGACCTGCGGCTGCCCAACGTGGCCCTGTTCGCGTTGAGGGACCTGCCCGCCGGCTGCGCGCTCACGTGAGTATATTTATATGGAATAGAAATAGCGCCATCTAGTTACAATACTAGGAAACAGCGTTTATATATTTATTTCATTTCCGTATGAGTAAAATACTCTTTACAGGTGGTTTAATAATAACAATGTAATGTTTAGTTAAGAATAAAAAAAATGTATTTATTATCAGTTAATTCATTTTGTTAATAGCTTAATCATTGTCATTGTCATTCCAATTTTAGTGTGTATTTTGTTATCATTGCACCTCTCATCTCGCGTTGTGTACCGAACAGAGCATCCGTCAGCAGTTTACGCTATCGTCGAGCCTCGTCGCCATAACTAGGACAGTGCACTTCGGGCTAACACCCGACGCGTGCTCATTAACAATAACATCTTATCATTAACACATCATTATCACATCATTATCATAGGAAAGAAAGTCCATTTATTAATCTCTAGCAAATCTCTATCGTTTATCATCTGTTCACAAAAGACTACACCCCACACTATTTCACTCTTTACTAAAGACTGTGATAGACTTCTGACTTGTGGGCGCTTGGGCAGTTAATCATTCTATTTTATTTTATTAACTGCCGAAGAGTGGGTATGCCGTGGGTTTTTTTATGAGCCAGCTATTTTTTACGACGATATAACGAAAATGAAATAATTCTGTTTTTCAGATTTGATTATGGCGACAAATTCTGGTCAGTGAAGTCGAAATGGATAAAATGCGAATGTGAATCCCCAGACTGCAGATATCCGACTAAAACGGTCGAAGAAATGGAAACCTAAATTGTATGAAGAATTAAATGTTATGTTTTTTTTCATCCATTGTAAATATAATTGTTATTTTAATTTTATTTAATTTTTGTACTATTAAGACTGTTACAATAATAGTCCACTCAATATAATTTATAGATCATATTATGTTTTTTTTTCGTTGTTCTATCTTTATTCCTTATAGGACTAAAACTTATTAGATAGTTAAAATAATACTTTAATCCAGTTTCCGCAAAAATATTAGGTTTTATGCATTTAAATGAATTTCCTTATTTTTGAGGAGAAACGTTAATCTTCCTACAACGTAGATAAATTTAATCAATTCTCGCATTTATTACCATGCGGAATTATATTCTGGGAGGGTATTAAAATAAAAGGTTCCCTTTTTAAAAATGGCAATAAAAAATGTGTGTGTGTTGGTCTGTCCGTATGTCATGATTCTCTAGCTTTTATAGGGAATGAGATGTTGATGTAAGGTTTAAATATGTAGTTGTTGTTTTTCAGACTTTCGAACATTTAAAAGTACGTTTTACGTATAATTCATCGAAACTCTAGGAATACAGAGATCGGTGGTTAATTTAACGATTAACCCAATTATTGAATAGGTATGTAAATAAACATTTAAAAAGTGTTGTTTACTTGTCTTGTGGTTTTACCCCTCCTCTACCAACTCTAGCCAAAAGAATATAAAACTCCGTTATACCAGTGACGCGGTACAACCCTAAACAATGAGAGCTTCTTCCTCGCTTAAAACTAAGGTTATATTACCTACTTGCTAAAGAAGTGTATGGCAATAGCTGTTAAGCCTAAAATAACTGTGTCAACTATGATACAACACTGCGTTGGATATGTTACAGTGAGGATATAAACACCAACACATCCTGGACAAATCCATCACTGATTGTCTAAGTCAAATTTATTTTTAATCTGTGCTCACCATAGAGGAATCACTTATCTTTGAACACAGATTCTAACATGACAGTTTTTCAAATTTGTTTTTGAAATCGAAGTCGTTGTTTGTAACGAATTTCTTTATGAAACGAGTAAACAAATAAATGTAAAATTCATACAAATTAAATTTACTAAATCAATGGATTTGTTGATAAGTGTGTGTCAAATTTATTAAATTATGAACGGGAATATGGAAGCCACGTCAAATAGCATTAAGTTTGCGCCCATGCCTATGTCGGCATTGCTGGCTAATTTGATGCCTTTACAAGCCCAGCCGGATACTCCGGATTCGAGTTTCACAACTGACGATAGCGATGATTCCTTCAGAGAAATAGCTACATCGAAAACCCCTGTACTAAAGAAAAACAAGTCTTCAACACCGCAATATAAAACTACAAAAACCATAAAAACTTTTACCTCTGAAAGAAAAACAACTATGAATTACCATAATAAAGAAAATTGTAGCGTAAATAAGAATTCGCAACAGATTTTATTTACTAAAGATAGAGATGTTTTATCAAACTCACAAAAACATACACCTGCATATTCAAAAGATCGAGACATTATATCAAACGTACAAAAGCAGATGACACCTGCAAATCCAAATTCGGAACTAAAAAAACGCAATGTGCTAATGCCACAACAAAATAACTCCCAACTGCCTGTTAAACAAAGCAATAATTCAGTGCAAAAAAGAACTCCAGAGACGGTCAAAGCACCAAACAGTAATGCAAAGTTGAAAACAGGTACGCCTAAAATAAAATCCGGTATACGGAAGTTTACACCTGGTTCTGGAAGACATAGTCAGAAGAAAACACCTTTGCCAACTGTACAACAGAATAGAGAAAAAGTTAGATGCGAATTGTTCAGACAAAATCAGCAAAAAGAAGATAAACCAATATTAGACCCCATACTCGCCTCAAACCCTGTGCCAGTTCCTGAGACGCCGTCAAACAGGCCTGTGCCTTCTTCATACCCAGCCACTCCGTCTTATCCTCAGGGCATACCAGTGAATATACCAAACAACTCTAAAGTGTTATTTAAAACTACTAGCATAAAAGATAAAAAATACATGTACATTAAAAAACTGGGGACTGGTGGCTCCAGTGAAGTTTATAAGGTATTTATCAACTTGTTTTAAGAAAAGTTTACTGACCCTTGGTTACAGTTTTGAGCTTCCTAGGCATAATTTTTAAATTGGATGGATTTATTTCTATTTCACTAAAAGTTAGCCCTTGATGCAGTCTAAAATGGCAGTGTGTTAACCTGTGTAGGTGTATGGCAATTATATGGAAACCTTAGGGTAGGTATGGCATATGAATCCAAAGGGTGTTGCCACTAGCCATGGTCAAAGCCTTGTACCAGACCAGAATAGGAAATATTCATAAAATTCATAGGCACCTCCCTGGGAGGAGGTCACCAGAATTCCTAAAAATAAGCATGGAATTTGTTATAATCTCAAGTTTAAGAAAGGATATAATGCTATCTGCCCTGCCCTGGTAATTGTCATTAATATGTGACGATAATTGTTAGATACTGCTAAACCTTATTGAAACAGTGCAGAGAGCCCAAGCCTTTAATTTCTCTTTGCAATGCAAAAAGGTCCTAGCTAAGCAGTGAAAAGTTATCAGCCTTGATGATTTCATTACAGTGTACTTATTTATTTATTTATTTATAGCCTTCTTAACAATCCTACTGACACCGGTTTTGCTTGATTGTCTTGCTTTAGCATAGGCCTCCCCCAGGTTCTTCCATGCTTTGCAACATGGGTTTTCCTTGTCCACAGAGGTCATGCTGTCAGTCTTAAGTTGTCTTCCCACCTTCAGAATGGTATTCCCTTTCATCTCTTACCGTCAGGTTACTCTCTGTTACATCTCATTAAATGACCAACCCACTTCCTTTCAAGTTTTTTAATGATGTACGTTACGTATGTTATATTTGTTTTCCTTCTTATATGCTTACGTTTTATTTTATCCTGTCTTTTTACACCTATCATGCTTCTTTCGATATTATGTTTGCATGTTTCTAATTTTTTAAGGTTTTCTTTGGTTAAAGTCCACGTTTGGAAACCATAAATCATACATGGAAGAATGCAGTTAAATGTCTGACTCTTTAGTTTCAGTGGTATCCTTGGATTTTTTGTAATTTCTTTTAACAACCAGTATTTCCTCCATGTAGAATTAATCCTGTTCTGTATTTCTTTTGAGGTGATGTGTTTAGGAGAAATATCCAAGGTATGTATACTAGTTGACATACTCGATGACATTGTTATTAACTTGAATAGGGTATTTAGAAGGATTTTACAGTGTACTTACCTATAAAAAAACTCCTTATAATGTATTCAACTTGGGTGAATCATGGAGCTTACGGTTGGACAGCCATGGTATAAGTTACAACACTTTAGTTTATAGAAAAATAATTAGTTGCATCATGGTTCCATTTTAATTAATAATTATTATCCATACTTTCTTACTAATATTATGAATGAAAAATGTGTCTGTTTGTTTGTCCATGCCTACGCCCCAACTAAGCTATCTAACCAATCAACTTTATTTTTGGCATTAATTTCGATAAAAGGATGGAGAGTAGCAGAGTAATAAACAACTGATGAAGACTGCTAGAAACTTCTATTTGGTTAGTAAATAGTTAGTAATATGCATCCACACAGTCTTCTTAGAAAATGCTTACTTTTATAATATTATTTATTTAATATTTCATAGGTCCTAGAAGTGGGGACGTCGTGTGAGTATGCAGTGAAGTGTGTTTACCTTGCCACTGACCAGGAGTTAGTGCAGGGCTACGTCAATGAAGTGAGACTTTTGAGAGACCTGCAAAACTCTGACCGTGTTATACGCCTTTATGATTAGTAAGTTGATAAATTATTTATTGAGTTTAACTTAATTTCATATCAATTGACTTGCTATTGTACTCTGGGCAAGGTGTATTTTGGACTCTAGTGGGACAGTAATGAATGATTTAGTACATATGAATAGAATAGAATAGAATAGCAAAACTTTATTGCAACACAACACAATAGGAAAAAAACAAAGAAAACAGTAATAGTACTTAGTAGTGCTAGGGTGCAAAGGCGGCCTTACCACTAAAAGTGATCTTTTAAAGGCAACCTGAGCGTATGAAGCTGATAAAAAAGTGGAAAGTGGATGGTGCATAAAGTATGTTACAAAAAATAAAATAAACTTACATGAACATACATAGTACATTTACATATTTACTACACGGATACCAATATAAATTTATATATACTATAATAGATATATATGATATATACTAGCTATTAACCACGACTTCGTCTGCGTTTGATTTTGTTTTTAAAGTGTTCAGTATTGCTAAGCCTTAAATGAGTATAGTAGTATATATATAAGACATGTGACTGTAAATTAATTATAGACAAATAATTTGCAATAAAATAAAATTGCAACTATAATTAAAGATCTATGCTATCCTATCTCTTAAGTTGGACCAGACTGCTCATGGTGTGCCAATTTAATTTAAAATCGGTTAAGTAGTTTAGGAGTCCATCGCGGACAAACATCGTGACAGGAGATTTATATATATTAAGATTTATTATGAAATGTTAAATGAATTTTTCCGTATTTAAACAAATACTTTTCTAAATGGGAAATTTCATTTCAACACTTAATCGCTTAGTGGCACGTTTTTTTCGGTAAATTGGTACAGTGCGATTTAAACTATGTCCTACTATCACTGCTTTTTTAACATTTTTATTGTGAATTCACCTAAAATGTGTTTTTAGTGAATACGATCGTCAGTACCAAATACTACGCCTGGTTCTGGAGGTGGGGGAGACGGACCTGTCGTCGTTCATGCGCGCGCGAGGAGCCGGCCTGCCGCCCGCGCTCGTGCTACACTATTGGGAGGAGATGTTGCACGCTGTCCACTATATACACGAACACGGTGAGAATTTAATAAAATCTATTTGACTGCTTGATTTTGCTTACCAAGTGGTTCCTGTGGGGCCGCTTAAGTTAGATATCTGGATATAGAACAATACAAACAGACTTACAAACAGAATAATAATTAATACTTATTTATCTCTCTCTAAAGATATGGTTTATCGACTATCATACCAATAAAAAGGTCAGAATGACTTCACTGAATGTTGCGGATACTAATGTACGAACAATGCTGGTATTCTGTTATTGCAGAGTTGAAGGAAAAATTATGTAGAACACTGACATGCAGGTTTCCTCACGATGTTTTATTTCAACAGTGATGCAGTGACATTTTTATTGCTTGTATTGCACATAAGTAGAGGTGTGTGTTTCGATTCGAAATGGGCACCCGAAAGCTATATGCATGCCAAATTTTATAAGGTCACTACAGTGTTAAAAAACAAGGCATTCTTACTTATTTTATAGTATCAATACATGACATCTATAAAGCCTAGCACTCACGATACTCTGCGGAATACTCGCTGAATATAACTGCCATGCTCCAAAAAAGTTGCCCCATTACCATCTTAGACTTCAACATCAAGTACCAAAACCACCGCTGGCCGCCATAAAATAAAAAAGGAGAAACAATTTTTGTTATCTATATGTCCCGTTATTTATAATTTACTTAATTATAAAGAATGGAACATACAGATGAAAAAAATTGCTAATGCCTTCTGGAATGCTGTGCGAAGGCATTGGCGCCATATGTAATGCTGTTTTAAAAACTGCATACGAATTACGATTTCGAGATTCATTCATCGGATTTTGTGGATGTTATAGTAGTGCCAGTTTTAACCGCGTCCGTTTGAATGCATCTTTTCTGTTTGAAGGCTTTTTCATTGGTTGTCAATACCAGGTTATAACTTTATAAGTAATATAACGAGATGAAACACTTTATATGATGTGATATGACGCACGCAGGCGTCATCCACGCGGACCTGAAGCCGGCCAACTTCCTGCTGGTGTGCGGGCGACTGAAGCTCATCGACTTCGGCATCGCGTCGGCCGTCAGCGGCGACGCCACCAGCGTGGTGCGCGCGCAGGCCGCCGGCACCTACTCCTACATCAGCCCCGAGGCGCTGGTGGGCGGCGCGGGCGGCTACGGCAGTAGCGCCAACATCAAGGTGACGGGCCCCGCCACACTGGCATCACCAGCATTAACAACAACAACAATAACAACGACGATGACGACGACGACGACGACGACAACAACAACATCAATGACAACCCATTACCGGCTCGCTCGTTTGGTGGTGGCGGCGCGGGTGGCTTAGACAGTAGCGTTAACAGCAAGGAGTTTCGCCTTACAGTAGTGCTGTCCTTGTCATACTGCTATCATCACCGACAATGACAACAAAAAAATAACAACAACAACAACCCATTACCGGTCCATAAGACTTAGTTCACCAGAGTGGCCAAGTCCGGTTTGGTAGACTTCACACACCTTTAAATACATTTTGGAAAACTAAGGCATGCAGGTTTCCATTTTTAATTTATACATTTTGTATTTCATTTGCCTAAATTAAAAACGTACGTTACGATACGATAGTTACAGGTGATGTTGGGAATCGAACTCGATGCCCACGAAAAAGGCAGAACAAAAAAAAGCTTTTATCATCACACTTTGTCCCCTCGTAAAGGGCAACATCTTATCTTTTCCAGATCTCGTATCGATCGGACGTGTGGTCACTGGGCTGCATCCTATACAGCATGGTGTATGGCCGCACGCCGTTCGCACACATCCCGAACCTCGCGAAGCTTACCGCCATACTCGACCCCAACCACCGTATCGACTACCAGCCCGTTGACCGTAAGCATTCATTATAAATTATCGTCACTTTTTTTATAGTGATAATTAAAGGACCAAGCTGATGGCCCACCTGATGGTAAGTGGAAAACCATAGCTTATAACCAAAGCAACACTTCGCAGGGCATGCAAGGAGCCAGTCCTGCAACATGCCGACCTGTATCCAGCAATTTGAGGCGTTAATACTCATGTGCCTGTATTTACACCGGCGAACACGCCCTTCAGACCGGAACAGCGGCAGCAGAAATAAGCATGGCGGTAGTACTTTCCCGGACGAGTTCTGTAACAATAAGCTATACTACTACGACTCATTTTTAGAAGACTAACGAATATCCCACTTCTGAACACAGCCGATCAAAAAACCCTCACAGTAGGTATAAACAGTTATACTGTTGTTTGAGTCCTGAATGCTTAATATCATCCATTATTTAATGGAATGTTCGAATCTAACTTTGAAGCGATAAACTTATCTCTATTTCTCCGGTATCTTATCGTTAGCCCGTGATAAAGCTGTCGGAAGCCTCCCGCCAGACTAATAGAAAAAAATTAAGTCCAGTTTACGTTATACTTATATTGTACTATAAATGCATATACTACAACAATATACACATCGCCATGTAGCCCCAATGTAAGCGTGTTATGGCTACTGAGATAACTGATGAATATTTGTATGCAAAATATATAAATACTTATAATATATAAATAAACACTCAACACTGAAAAACATTGTCGTTCATCACACAAACCTTTTCCAGTTGCGGGAATCGAACCCACAGCCTTGACTCAAAAAGCAGGGTCGCTGCCCACTGTGCCAATCGGCCGTATAACTTGTATCATAAATAACCGTTGTCCTTCACAGATTTGCCGGCGTCTCTAGTTGCGTCAATGAAGTGGTGTCTGACGTACAACGCGCGGTCCCGTCCGTCGGTACGCGAGCTACTGGCCGTCAAACATCTACAGCCGCCCAGAGCGACGCTTCCGCAGCCATTACTAGACCGGCTGAGGTCGCACGTGTCTCCCGAGGAGTTCAGATTGTTGCAGCAGGCACAGATATAGACTGGATGGTCATCAGAAGGCTGGTTGATGATGTCACACTGCTGGGAACACGGCCCTGCTCATAGGGATGTGGACGTTTGTTTCAAGCTGCTACAATGTAGGTTCGTAGGAAGTTCAGCTGTTGAAATAGAAAGATGTTCTTGATAAATTGTGATTATGAAGTGGCCTTGCTTTACCTAGCTGCTGTCCGCGTTTATTACGGTTTTATTTTTACAAATCCCGTTCGCAACTGGGATAAAAAGTAGCCTATGATACTCCTGCCTACCCGATTGGTTTCTTAGAAAAGAAATCACAATCAAAAAATAAACGAACACACTTTCTCATAAATAATATTAGTGAGGATTAACGAATTATTTTCATTACAAACTTTTCTTTTATAATTTGGCTTAATTTTGGTATATAAACGAGAAAAAAAATATTTTTAATATTCATACTGTTCTGTTACATACAAGGTCATGGTAATTGTTCATAATTGTTTTTGTATGATCAACTGACAGACATTAGGAACGCATTTTTTCAGCGGTCGGATTTTGTGTGTAACGTAGTGGCCATGATACAAATTAGTTGCTGTTTATGTATGTCAAATGGACTTCTCGTGGCCAGAACGTGACAATTCCAAATTCGATCCGCCAAAGTAGTACATACTCCGTTTTGCTTTACCAAAACGTTTTATTGGTGTAAATATTGCTGTGGCAAGTCTAACCGCGAGCGGTTTTTCGATTGTAAATACAAAAGAGTATATATTGCTCAGATTATTAACTGACGTCACTAATTGTTTAGCTTTACTAACTGAAAATAAACCTATGCAATATTTTAATTGACTTGAATCAAATTATCTTAAGAAAGCAACATTTTTGTACCACATTATTAGTAAATTCCTCTCAAAACCGTTTTCTTACTATTTGTAAATAAGTTTAGTAGTTATATGGCTAAGGTAAGTATTTATATGTAAAGGTAACCTTAAGAGTTAATAAAATTCTATATTGAAAATGTAATACACTCGTATCTTAAAATCCTAATGCATCACAGTCTGGCAAAGGTTAAATCAACCTATCTTGATATTTACTAGGAAAAAAAGTGGTATTTTGCGCTATAAACTGCTGTATTTCTTAGTCTGTCTGTTTTGCATTATTTAATAATAATATATATATTTGTATTTCCTGCTTTTATGAGGACTTTTTAAGATATGAGTTTAGATCAAATAGTGTTTAAAACTGCACATAATTAAAGAAACCCTCTAGTTATGCAACAGTTTCATAATCAAAACGCATCAATAGGGATAAATGTATTTATTAAAATGTTTATTGAGTAATACAAAAAATAAATAAAATTTTATAAAGTAAGCGAATAAATAACATTTCTGTAAATTGTAAAGCGAAGAAAACGACTTTAGCTTAATTGTATTATTGTGAAAATGTACTGAAATGTAATTGTAACCATTGAGTAATATTAAAATCTAGATATTTTACTAGAAAGAGGCGTTTTTAGATAACCTTTTCCGGGAGCTTCTTATCCCTCTGCTAGTCAGAGGCAAGGAATCAACCCACATTGCAAACATTTACCAGATGGTAAACTACCGCTAACCACTATAGTCTATTTTTCACCTCTCTAGAAGAAGGTAACAAATCGCAGGTAGATGCTCGGATGTTATTACCATAAACAAACAATGAAAGTGTGATAAAATAAGAGTAAAACAGACCATAGTGTTGCACTTTAGTAAGGATAAATACACCATGGAATGATACCTTATTTATATAAAGGCACCACCACACGTTCTTCCAAGCTAACACACAGCTAAGGATTTCTAATTTTTTTTTTTTGTAGTAGTAGTAGAAATGCATAAAACATCAGTCGTGATTATGGAATTAAAAAAGTATGAGAATATAGGTAATAATTACCTACCAAAAGCAAGCATAATCGTAAATGAGATATCTATCCGCGCAGCTATGGTTGACAATTGTGACAAACATCGAAATTGGGTTAAACTAGACATCATTACTGCAGGAGGTAAAACTTTATCTCCCTTCAAAGAGAAAGAATTCGCCAAATGTATAGAAACAAAAAACTTCACACCCTATCATACAGTAAACATTGACTTGAGGGTAAACTCCATTTTTAAATACGCAATTTACCCAGCAGGTGTAGTCGAAACAAATCAAAAACAATATCTTTTGTACCGTGATTTAATAAGTTACAATATAATAAAGCACAACTGCGCGGCAGAAGCATAGATCGAAGCTTGTCGCATTAGTTCTGGAAGAGCGTGCGCGTAAAGTCTATGTAGTCGAGCGCGTTCGGGATGGGGCGCTCCGACTTCGGCTCCACGAAGGGTTTCATGCGCGCCACGCAATAGTCCGCCATCTCCTTGGTGAGGTTCTGTGGGAAAATTAAAAATGATTCATATAGAAATAATAAATAAAAAAACAACGAAATATCTTTTGTTTTAACGCATAAGTGCGTCCATATATTATAAGCTACTGACAGTGCTAATTTTTAGTGGGCCGGAAACAAGCGGCCCAGGACCGTGGCTTTTGGAACTCCCGACTAAAGACCTAAGTCTAGCAGTAGACATTAATCGGTTGAAGTGATGATGGCGATGATGATTTCTGAAGCGTTTACGAATGACGTCAACGTTTGCTCCCCTGGACCCTGCAACTAGAGTCCACTGTATACTCACGGCGTATAGTTCGTCCTTGGTGACGTAGGCGCGGTCCTGGTGCGCCGTGATGGCGCGGAACGCGTTCTCGATCTCCTCGGACGAGTGCACGTTTTCGGTTTCCTTGCTTATCATGAACGCCATGTACTCTTGCAGGGACACTTGGCCGTCGCGGTTCGGATCGACCACATCTGGGAAAGGGTTCATAGATTTTAATTACTTTTTTTTAGTCCCACGGAGAACTTTAACCAGCAGCCTTTCTGGGATAAATATTACTTTATGTCCATCTTTAGGAAGGGAACTTCATGTGTGCCAAATTTAATCAAGATCGATTTGAACGGCTGAGCCGAATATATAGCAAAAAATTGACACGCTGTCGCAATCATACTATTACTAGCCCGTGGCTTCGTTCGCGTATATTCGGTTTTTATAAATTCCGTAGGACACCGTACAATTTTTCGGCATAAAAAGTAGCCTATGTGATAGTCCATGACATAAGCTATCAATTTTAGTAAAGTTTTTGCGTGAAAGAGTAACAAACATACATTCAATTTTTATTTATTTATTTACATAATGTTTCCGAAAAAAATAAAAAATACTTATAGCTAGCATCAGAAAACCACCCAGGTTTGTAATATATGCTAACAGAGAATTACGTCTAGGTACGTTAACTACAGAACATTATTGCCAGTTTACCATGTTGTGTATAAAAATGATCTAATATTACGAGGATTGATATTGTCTCTTACATCAGTGGGTAATTCATTAATAAGGCGAGGAACTAGGTAAACGTTCGTGCGCTCGCCATACCTATTGAACGCCCCCGAAGTGCAGAACCGGCCTCGACTGACGGCCCGATTAGTATCAACGTTTGATGAGGTCGGGATACAGACATTCAAAGATCTTCTCCGGAATAGCTTCCAAGTCGTACCCAGAGATACATTTATAAATGGCAGAAGAACTTACTGAGTATAGCCTCGAACTCCGGGTCAGGTTGTCCCTCCTCGACCATGGGCAGGTCGTACCCGAGCGCGCGCAGGCAAGACTTGAACTCGTGGTGGTTGAGACGCCCCGAGCGGTCCTTGTCGAAGTGTTTGAACATCATCGAGAACTCCTTCAGGGCGTCCTCGCTCACACCTGGATAGCAAAATATTTATAAACACAACGTGAAAATGATAAAATTATGCACCCATAAAACAAACACACCTTACTATGGCAACCAATACATTTTGTCTCACCACACTAAGTTCACAAAAGTTTATTGAAGAATAATTGTCATTTCTAAAAACATGTACTGGAATTAACTTAACTTAATAGAGTTTATTCAAGATTAATTCGACATTCTTAAATCGTAAATATTAATGATCCATAAATATCTAAATTTGTTTCTTTTTCTAAGGATAAGGACTCTTAAACTGTAATGTTTTTTTTTTACACAAAATAACATTTGTTACATTTGACCTATGGAGGGTAGAGGTAAGGAGAGTCATCTGTGTATATGAAAATGTATTAAATTAGGATGGCGCCACATTTGCATCAGGGTAACTCTTAAAAGAAGCGCCAAATATAAATATTGTTAGAGTAGGCTTGAAAAATAAACAAGGAAGTATGGAGATACAAGGAAGTAAGGTTATATTTACCACAATATTTTGTACAACGTAAGTTGTTGAAATTCTCAATAATTAACTACTTTAGTCGATAATGACATTAAATTTTTTAACTCGGCATACTTCAATTCATCTACGATTGCTACATTCATACCATACCCTGTGCATCCACCAGCGCCATTGTGGAGGATTTTTGAACTGTTATTTAGCGCATACACTGGACACTTTTTCAACTTTTCTCCCATATGACTCTCCTTACCTCTACCCTCCATAATTTGACCTAATACTTTTGACATTCATGAATTAAACTTTACTATTTAACTATTATTTCCCTTTATATCAATAGTATGATCCTTAGATTTTACACGCCACTGTCAACTATATATATATGTTATATATATGTTAAAAAAAATATTTACAACAGCTTTAAAACGTGTTATTTGCAAATAAATATATTCTATTCCGTTATATTCTGTGAGTCAAGAGAGCTTTAAAGAGCCATGATACTGACCAGAGTGGTTCCTGGCCTGGATCTGTTGCTCCAGGTTGTGTTGCATGCGCATGGACAGCTGGTCGAGCTGGTCCCACTGCTGGGCCAGGCCCACTGTGCTGTGCTCCGTGTAGCGATTGTCCAGGATCAAATGCTCCTCCAGTGCCGCACCTGAGAAAAAACGATTTTATCATCAGTCTTCGTCATTAACGTCCAATTGCAGGGCACACGCCTCGTTTCTCATAGAAGAGTCGATTTTGGAGCATGGACCCACCACGGTGCTCGAATGCGGATAGGTGGGCTATTACCACAATTAAGTGATCACAACCGGGACAGACGGCTTTACTTGCTCTCCGAGGCACAGGAGCGGGCAGACAACGCCAAATTCTTAACGCCGGGGTGGTACTGAAAATTCTCTCTGGATTCGAAACCAGGACCTAGTGAGCCGCAGTGCAACATGCTAAGAACTAGACCAACGAGGCAGTTAACAACTTTATATCAGGTTAAAAAAAGAGGTAATTTAAGAGGGATTTTCACATTTCATTCTATAAAATAATGGCATCATATCGACTTATGCAACTCAATGTCTACCTACATCTATCAAAAGCACTTTTTATTCTAGAACAACAACGGTTCCCACGGTCTTTGTAATAAACAGTAATAAGCGCGGACGAAGAACGCGGGGTACAACTAGTAACCTCATAAATTAGGCCTATCTTTCTATTATTAATATTAATCCATTACCGCCTTACTACGGGGCACGGCTCTCCTCAAAGAATCTGTTAAGAATGGGTCTGAACGATTGTCTATCACGCTGGCTATTTGCAGATAGTTGGACTTCACAATCATTGAGAAAATTATAGAAACCTCTTGAACGTGAAAACAAGAAGCTAATCTGAACAGAGCAAAAAGAGACCTTCTTTCAAACGCCATAATATCTGTCAATCGTCCAACATAACGATCAGAGAACCGTGTTACTCAGCACAACGGTGCCAAGGCGCAGACAAACGGTGCCAGAGAGTATACAATTATTCGGGCACAAACACGAAGTTTGCGGAAAAAAAAAGGGAATGAACATGGGTGATTTCAAATCGATTACCTAGTTCTTCCAGACGCCGCAGGTCGGAGCGTCGAGCTCGCACCTCCGTGGCGCGTTGCCGGAGCGTGGCCAACTGGGCTTCCAGTGATCCCGTGCCCTCCATCATCGATGTGCTACACGTGAACAAACAAATTATATCACAACTATCCACTTTATTGACTGATTAAACATTGAACAGGAGCTTTTTGCTAAGCTAATTTATCAGTGACTTCAATACATATCGTCCTTGATAGTGTTATACCACGTACAGTGGCGTGCATTTCATACATGCACAAAAGCACTGCATACCCAAATTATTTTATATAAGTCGTATTGGAGGGGAATTTTTCCATTTTATGCCATGTACCGGCTTTATGCATATCCTGGTCGAAAACCCTGTGCACGCCACTGACCACGTAAGTATGTTAACACGTTGACTGCTGCCTAACATTAACAAATACGGTACACGAGTGCGGCAGGATTACACGCTAGGCGTGTTTTCAGCACTGGTGAAGCGTATTCGAAACAGGCGCTACGAGCATGCGGCCCCACACGCCTGGCGTGTTTAAACTTATCGCGACAGCTATGCGGCCTTTACGCAACAGGTGTGTTATTACATCACTCGTATTTTCTCATTTATTTATTGAACAACATGAAAACCCAACACTTGTCGCATTTGAATAGCAATTTGTATTTTTTTGTTGGATAAAATAGAATAAAACTTTAATGTAGTCAACATAGATTTTCTTTTTTTCAAAAATAATCATTTTCTAAAGAGCTTTAAATATAGTGGCTTTATATCTGGTAGGTACACTATTTTACTATATTCAAAATCGCGGCAACGTCAACCTGTGTGTAACTTGTGAATGTCATTTACGAATCATGATAAATAAATAAGTAAAAAAACAGTATTAAATACCTACTTACATACGAATGCGGATTGCCGACAAAGAAGCAAATTTTAAAATAATATGCATTTTAAATATAATAATCCTTCCAGTAAATATACAGAACCATTGTTAAATTTACTTTTAAATTCGAAACAATAGTAACTCATTCCTGAGTAGTTTATTGGTACCGCTGGCCGCACCGATAACGTTTATTTAAGACGATAAGAAAAAATAAGGATGCGGATGCATCGTTTTGTAATTCTGTCGGTATAATGGAATGCAAACCGATATTTATAAAATAAATTATTGACGATACCGATACCAATGAAAATAGTGCAGGCGAACTCAGGCGTACAAATATTAAAAAATATACAAATAGACGTCAAACTTATGTTGCGGATACCTTTACTGCAGAAAAATATTGTAGAGTATGCTAAAATATAGGACGACGATCCTATATCGATATCAATATCTATTTCGCGTCCCTATAAAATATTTTAAAACAATGCAATTATCTAGGTGGGTATTATTTAGTGATCGATGGTATTATACTATTGTTGCAAATATTTGGTCGAAAACATGTTTTTTATATGAACTTGTTAGTTATACGTGTGATGGTCGATTCTCTCGATGGCATGGGAATTATTAAGAAAAACACTCATGTAAATGATTAGATAACTCACAAAACAACGAATTTTAAGTAGGTATACTGTCTAATATATAATAAAACGTAATTGCGTTAACGTTTAACTAATATTTAATAAAACGTACTTGCGGTAACGTATAACAGACTTGTTGCGTAAAGGCCGCTCTAACAGTATATTTAAACAACACAGCGTTTGTGTTTGCCGCACTCGCAGAACGCCAAAAAAACACGCCCAGCGTGTTCGGCCGCATCCTTGTAGGTACATTTATTTTAACACGCCTAGCGTGTTCGAGCCGCACACGCGTTACGTAGTTATCAAACACAAACGTTGTGTTTTCAGCAGCCAACGTGTTAAGGTTGGATACCTTTTCCACTATAATACATATTGGACCGGAGGTTTGCATGTTCAAAAGTTAAAACCAGATAGTTAGACATTGAAAGCCACCTCCATAGATGACAATATTCACCGGAACAATTGGAACCAAACTAATTGCAGCTGTCAAAGACAACAATAAAGTTAGGGTTTAGTGTTTAGCATTAGTGTGTATGTATTTTGTGAGGATAATATTTTCGGCAATTTATTCACAAAATATCTAACGCGATATAATTTAAATTATTCTAGATTCTTCCAGGACCTAATAAGAAATGTTTTTTTACGCACTATCAAGGGCTATACTTTATCTTAGAAAGTATTCAGAAATCACTCATATTTATATTATCATAACTTTTGAAATACATTATGTTAAGACTATATTCTATTTGTTCAATGTTTTATCGAGTAGTTAAATAACGGTTCACGATCGTACTCAGCAAGTTTTATTTGACAACATTAACAGTGGCTTGAACTTGTTTGAATGAGATCACTAGGCTAGCAAACACAAGTGCTAACTCTGTTATGTACAAACATCGACTCTGAACAAAGTTGGCAGGTCTAACAGTGGCATTGGCTTTTCCACAATATTGAAAAATTGGACCAGTGTAGGTGACAATTTACAAGTGATAGATTGATTGACAAGTGTTTGTAGTTTAAATCTGTTACAAAACCAACCCCGCGCGTTTGATTGCCGATTTCCGTTATTACTTAACCAGTACTTTCTACTTAGCAAAGTGAAAATAAGGCATTATCTTTTAATAATACCTTTCTCTGTATCGTCATCACATAATGTATGAAGTGCAAGCCACTGCACACAGATAACAAAAATACAAAACTGAGAAACACATATACTTATTTTACAAGATATTAGCACAACGATCAAATAGTTCTGAACAACATCTTTACACCAACTTAAAACAAAATGAAGTATTCATTAATGGTACCTTACATTGATTTTTAAGACATCATGATGGTTTTTTAATATTTGGCGTTTTGATGTACAAATTAGTAAAAGAATACGGACAAGCTGACAGATTAAATGATTAAAGGTTTTAAATATTTACAGATGTGTTCTTTACTTGTGATATATAACATAAAATTTGACAATTATTTTCTTGCAAAACACCGATTGACTGATTGCTTGTGAACTTGGCCAAAATGCATGAATTTTGCGTATGTACCTGACCTAATATGTATGTATACGATTTATTTATCGTCAGTTGGCGACCCGAATAATGATTGAAATATTTATACCCTGGGGTTCACCCGACAGACAGAAATAAACAGAATTGGACCTGATACAATTTTATTACAAGTATAAATACAGATTCATTAAACAAAATAAAGGAAATTTAAAGAAGTAATATTAACATCGATGTGACTGAAACATCCGTACAACAAAAGCAAGCAACTGGCGTAAAATATTCGAATAGATAGGTACGAAATGCGAAAATTATCGCGCCGTTCAAGATGATATCTGCGCGGTCAAAATCAAATAATCATTTATTCAAATAGGCTTTTAGAATTATTTGATGAATACATATTAATTTTTACATTGTATCAACAACATTGCCATACAACTAACATATTCCTTTTGTTATCACCATATCACATTGTTAGTAGTAGAATCCAGCTCTATGAGACTCTAACTCTGACTCTTTCCAAAAATATCTGCATGTTTAACATTTTGGCCAAGCGAACAAAGCATCAAAGTCGACTTGGTTTAGTTGGGTGTAAGGTATATGCTACACGCATCATTCGGATACGTTACCCGTCCCAGCCTAGCAGCCGGTACCTGTACAATTATGAATATATGAAATAAAGCAATTGGTTTTTCTGTATCGGACTAATGCTAAACCGCGATCGCACCGTGATACAATCTCAAGACGTCGGCGATGGGGTACAAATTGGCTATCAATTTGCGACCAACCACAAATCTGACGTGAGTGACGCCGTCGTCTGATTGGTTGTTACTTGCTTCCCCAAACCAATGGACGTATTTACCCTAGCGCCAAAAGGGATTTAGCCGGTGAAACATTTTATTTCTTATTTTTTCACTGGTTAATCTTATAGGCCCGGGCCGACGAATCTTAAACTACGCCACTGCCCATTCAGTTTCTACAGCACTGGAACACTAATAGGGCTTTGAGAGATTTGCCTTCACTAGTTGAAAACTAGTTGAAAGCCACCGAACGAGAGGAGTTAACGTCCAGCACGCTGGCCCAGTGCGGATAGGTGGACTCCACACACCTTTGAGGACTTTATGCAGAACTCTCAGGCATGCAGGTTTCCCCACGGTGTTTTCCTTCACCATTGAAGCAAGTGATATTTTAATTGCTTAAAACGCGCATAACTTATAAACGTTAGCGTTGCGTGATATCTGAAGTCCTACACACTGGGCTACCAGTGAAAACAACACGTACGTACAATAATATGTCTATATACATACCGCGTCTCGGTGAGCCACTGGTGGAACGCGTTGGCGTGCTTGGCGAACTCTTTGCGCAGTTTGTCGTTCTCCTCTTGACGCTGGGCCTCCTTCGTCAGCTCAACGTCGCGTTCCGCTGTACGGACAAACAAACCGAGAATGAGCATCGATCTTTTTAAAGTACGTGCTATATTTTATTCCATTTTTTGTTATAGATTAGGCTTTAATTAAATATGTAGTTCTTAACAACGAGAAAATAATTGTTATTCTTGACCATATTTTTGACTTAATAAATATTCATCCGCTTTACACGATTCAGTATACAATTTTTTAGATAAAAAAAAAAGTCAAGACTCACTGTCAAAGAGTCACTGTAACATAAATTTAAAGCAGGATTTACTCAGTACATATATATACTGATATTACTGAGTATTTTGTTAAGTGTATATATATTTAATTTCTAATTTGTACTGCTAATAATTTAATTTATTATACTCAACTGGAAAACTCCAAGATATCATCAAAACTTGCAAAAATAAAAGCAAAAGAAAAAATTTAAAATCTCAATGTGCAAAATCGAATGCCGTTACGATCTAAAATTGTTATCTTTAAAACAGTGCTGCGACTGGCTGACTAAAGAACAACATTTAAACCATCTTGACGGCCCATTGGCGCAGTTTGCAGCGACCCTGCTTTCTGAGGGCCGTGGGGTCGATTCCCACTACTGGAAAATGTTTGTGTGATGGACATGAAAGTTTTTCAGTGTCTGGGTGTTTATCTGTATATTATAAGTATTTAATGTATATTATTTATAAAAATATTCATCAGTCATCGTAGTTCCCATAACACAAGCTACGCTTACTTTGGGGCTAGATGGCGATGTGTGTATTGTCGTAATATATTTATTTAAAAAAAAAAAAAAATTTAAATATTGCATCATCACTTACTACTAGGTGGAACTTGTAGTTGAATAAAAAAATAAAAAAATAAAAAAAGTACATTTTTTTTTTTTAGTAGGTCACCTTTTGTCTCGGCAAATAAGAACTAACAAGGAAGTTAAAAAACACCACGCTATACGCACGCAATAAGCAAAAGAAAATGCAAGCCTATGCTAATGTTCAGTAACGTGAGTACGCAAGCGCGTCACCTATAATCTTGCGCAGGTTGCGCCAGGTCTCCTCGAGCGCCTCCATGGTGAACCAGGTGTAGGGGTTGGCGCCCACGTTGAACGACTTGATCTGCGCGTCCAGCGCCGCCAGCGCCTCGAAGTCGCTTTGCGCCGACGACAGCGACGCCTGCCGACCAACGGAGCATTACAATACGATTCGAGTACAAAGAATCGGTAAAACTTTGTATTTATCTAATGATATGTATTATGATATAATGATATACGTATTTTTATTTTTATTTTTATTTGAGGTGAAATTGGTATTTATTTTTCAATAAATAAAAAAAATAATCAATGTGTCAATTCTATATAAACATATTTTTTTACCGCTAAGACTTCGATAATTTCTGCGTGTACCAAGTATTTTGTGATTTCAAACAATCAGTTGCTAAGTTTTTTGTTATCAATACTAAAACTAGTATTGATAACAAAAAACTAAAGCTCTAATTTGACGAGTACGGCATAACGCCCAGCGAGCGTTTTCGAGGGGAAATAATTTCTTTAAATATAATTTGCAATTTTTATCAACAAAATAAATTTTCCTTAAAAGATATTTTTTATATAGTAGTTAGGGTTTGATTCCCACCAATGGATAATCTTTGTGTGATCAAACATCTTCTGTATCATCATCTATATATATTAAGACACTGAAATACATTTGAGTGTCTTAATATATATGAATACTAATAATTATTTAATTTATATAAAACTTAAATATTTATAAAGCTATATTAGAAGTATCCTCGTATTTCAAAATTTAGTCTTTTTTGGTTCGAGTTTTGGTTGTTTTTAGCTGAGAACGTTTGCTGTCCAAGAATCCACAGCACAACTTATAATGTTGTTTTGTCTTTAGCCTGAAGAAATCGCTTCTAGACGGAAAGTTAATCGTACATATGAAAGCTTATTTAAATATAATTTCACGTATTTTAATTATAGCAAAATCATACCTGGAATTGTGCGTGTGCATCTCTCAATGCTCTGATCTCTTCAATGGAGTTGCATCGCACGGGGTCGGTCAAATCCTCTTCCGCATTTTCGAACCACGAGTTGAACGCGGATGCCTGAAAGAGATAGCCGATTTTAAAAATATCTAAGAAATCGATATGATCTGCTATATACTCGTAACATCTGGAAATCAATCCTGGGATAATGAGGCGAATCAAAATATACACTGTAAATAATTTCCAAGAATTCACCATACGGAGCATCCTCAGGAGATGTTGACTTTACAATGAAACTAAATAAAAATGATGTTTTTTGGCTTAACAATTATTCATTGTAAAGTCAACATCTCCTGACGATGCTCCGGTTTCGGAGCGAAACGTGCGTAGAGGGTACATTGCCGAGGATCTGTTTGGGGTGGAGTATACGGTTTGAAGAAATTATTAATTACACCTCCTTACAATTATTAATTCTCCTGCTGTTCGCGGAGTATAGCAAATTAAGATTAATTTTCGTAATAACATTTATTAAAAAGGGGTTTTTTTTACAGGTTAGATCGTGCGCGGCTGTTTATTATATTTTTTTAAGAGGCATTTCTATAATCGATACTGAAGCAAAAATAGTATTTTGTTCAATAAACGTACATTTTACTACAGTGCTATTATTATTTGGGCCGCCAGAGCTCCCTGGAACCTAAATAGGGTACTGGCTCCATGGGCGTATGTTGGGCGTATGTTCCTATTTAGGTTGGGTCGGTTACCCTATATTACGATGGTGATAGTGATGATGACGATGATTAATAAAAACGAATGAATAATAAATAACAAGTTTCATCACAGTATACGCTCTTTGAGTATTTAGCTGGACAATAAGCTTACCTTCTTCGCGAAAGTGAGGTACAGCTCCTCGATCTGTCGGAACTGGTCCTGGAGCTGCAACAAGCGTTGTTTGCGCGCGGCCGAGTCTGCGAGCAGGCGTTGCCAGCGCGCTATGACGTCACCGTGGCGTCGGGAAATGGCGGCGCTTTGCTCGTGGCCCGCCGCCACAAGTTGCTCTTTCAGTGCGGTTATGTTCTGGATGCCCTCGTGCTCGAACGCTGTCAGACCTACAAACAAACAAATACATTATCCTGTCGCTTAGCCAAACCCTTGGAGCCACAGGCCACTATAAAACACACTACACACGTACACAGCAATTTTGCCTCCATTTGGAATTGTGTCTGGAACTAAAAATATAGTGTGTTTAGGTAATTCTAATTTCTAATTATACTTCCTTGAACATTTACAACTTCAAAATTGCGTCAAACAGTGACAAGTGCTATAATGATCTCTTATCGTAACCCACGTCATGACGTGGGTTGAAGAAGACAAACATGTTGGTGAAAGTTTTGGAATACTTCATTTCAAATCAGTAGGTTTGCTGAATGGTGAGACATACATACATGTACAACGATAGAAATTATAATATTTACCGGCATCGAAAGTGTCTTGCTTGGTGAGCAGAGTTTGGACGGTGGACAGATCTCGACCGAATTCATCGGAACGCACGTGCGTCTCCTTATCCGCGATCCACGACTCCACGACGTCGGCCTTCCACAGCAGTTGCAGGTAGGCAGAGTTGTCCACCAGGGCAGCCTTGCGACGAGCGGCCAATGATGTCAACTTCTCCAGTTTTGCCTGAGGATTCATGGAATACTTTAATTTATTGAGGAGCATGTATAAATTGTCCCTACTAATTTTTGATTATATTAAATGTCTGTTATATTTTAAAACTGTTGTTATGCTCCTTCGATCACGCTGTAAAAGAGCAACGGATTAAGGTAATTGTTCATTGAAAGTGACCCGGAAAAATGCGAAATCTGACCTAAATATTATTGACTTCTCGATGTACAGATTTTTTTCAGCAAGACCTGCTATTGTACTATAAATTCGAAAATTGAGTTTGTCGGTTTGTCTTGCTTGCCGCAGCAATTTGCGCAACAATAACATTAGTGGGCAATTGGGAACGCATGCGTTGCTTTAGTCTTTACGTACAGCGTGTAACGGAAATTATATATAGGCCAAGATTTAATAAATGTGACCTTGAAATTTAAAGAAGTTCTTATGAGAGACCATATTGAGTGATGGGAATTTATATAGGCCTAGATTTTATAGATGTGACCTTGAAATGAAAATAAATTGTTATCAACAACCATATAAGTGATGTAGTGCGTGCGTACCTGTAGCCCGTGCAAGCGGTGCGCCAGCGCTTCGGAGTGCAGGTTCCCGGCTGCCAGTAGCGCTTCGCCCTCCGCCGTGAGGTCGCGCACGCGCTCCCCGCGAGCCGCCAGCTCTGCCTCCAGCGCCTCGTGCTTTTTAAGCAGGCCCTGCACGGCGGCCATGCTGTCGCCGCACTCGCTCACCACCACCAGCTGCTGCTTCTCACTATGGGACAAGATTTTTTGGGTTGTTTTTTTTCATTTAATTTATCAACGGCCAACGGTATACAACTATTATGATGAAACTGTCCAGACATATATATTGCAGTGTATCGAGCATGTTTGTCGACGCTAGAGTACCTGACAACTTCGCCATAAGAACTCTGGTTGCTACGTTTTAGGCTCATAGCCGAGGTTCTAAGAATTTAACCTTCAATGTATGCTCTGAGTGCCCCATTTTGAAGTACTGGCTTGTCGTGCATTAGGACATTAACCGTACCCGTTAGGCACTATCTTCTGTTATATTATGAATTTTTAAATTTAAATTAATATTAATTAATTAATGTACCTAGCATTGCGTCCGTGTATAAGTCAATCTTAAAAGATAAGAGATATGACTGGACTTTTTTTTAGAACAATTTAACCGTTTAGACAGTTTTTTTAATGTAAAAAAACTACTTTTTGTTACCTTCATAGTCATACATATCCTATCACGTACTTTTTTGTAGGCATTATCAAGCTCTACAACTTTTCTTTAGATCCTCATCGTTAAGGTAGCGTTCGTGGGAAAAGATTTCGTTCGACCGTTTTTTCCCAGAGTTACTTTTAAAATCCGACTATAATTAAAACGTCTTTTCAGTTTTCAGGTTTACTTAAGGTACTTTACCTCAATATAATAAGTCAAAGTCAAATATATCTTTATTCGAGTAGGCCCATAGGTGGCAGTTTTGATGCGTAGATTACATGAGAATTACACGGCAGTGAGATGATTGCGATAACCATATTCGTAAACATAAAACTAAAGCGTGGGTTCCAAACGCGTCCTGGTCTAAGAAGAAGCCTACAACAAACTTAGCCAGGTGTTTTTTTTGTTATCACCATCTCACATTGTCATTTAATATTATTAGAAGAGCAACCTGGTTAGAGCATAATTCACACCCAAGCTTTTTTATAGATTACGCAGTCCTTTATATGACTTTTCTTTAAGCTTATGTTTTATACAAACATTGAACTTTTTGAGAGAGATCTCCAAGATGTCAATGGGTAGTTTATTATAGAATTGTATGCAATTTCCTTTAAACGAATTATGAATTGTATGTAACCTAGTAATATTAAAGATTTTAAACTAAGATTTTCGTGGTTAATCAACATTTCTTAAATATAGTTCAACGGGTACATACCAAGATACTGGGTCGAAATATTGACAAATCCAAAAATATTATCGTGGTATGTACCCGTTGAACTATATCTAGTAATATTAGTATATATATACCTAATCCAAGCCTCCTCTTCGTCGAGCTTGGCGAGGAACTGTTGGTATGCCAATGACTGCTGCAGTTTGGCTCCCCGCTCCGCCGCCAGCGCTTGCAGCGCTTCCCAAGCCTGCGCCAAAGCGCGGAGGCGCTGTTCGATCTCAGCCACGCCTACGTTGCTCACGTCCTGCAATACAACGTACGAGTTACATGGACGTACAATAAAACTTATAACTAATTACTGTGAAGGTCATGCTCGCGTGGTATAGTGCCAAGAATGCTTCATTTCCGCACTTAACAGCAAGGCTGATTCGTTGCGCAAAAAATGAGCCAGCCTTCTGTCACCAGATGATGCAAACAACCTCGGTGTAATGTCTCGCACAGCGTTGCAAATATGCTGCTTGGCGGCAGAAATAAGCATCTCTATAGTACTTCTCTGGACGAGCTCTATCACAAAAAACTCTAGTACTAAAAGGCATCCATTATACACAATAAATATAAACGAAAAAAGGAAACTTTGTCCATAGGAGGGCAAGTGTATTAAATTTTACATATTTAATAAGGTGTATAGTAAAAAGGATAATTTATTTATTTAATTAAGGATTATTATCTCTGACTAAAAAGACTAGTAGAGTCAGTCAATGTGTGTTAGAAAAACCGCTGCGTGTTGCCTTGCATACGAAGTGTGACAACAACAGAAGAAAAAGAAGAAGAGAGACGGGGACTCACCTTTAACTTCTCGCCAGCCTCTTGCACGGCTTGTACTGCCGGCTCGTGGCTGGCCAACTCGGCCTCAAGACGCTTGTGCTTCTTCAGGAGGTTCTGTACTCCGGTCAAATCGCGGCCGTAGTCATCCGATGCCACGAGAAGTTTCTTCTCCCTAAACGCAATGAAAAATAAATTAGAAGAGCTACTTCTCTCGTAACGTTACTTTTAATTAACACCATTAACATAAATAAATGAAAGAAAATATTTACAAACGAATAAAAAAGTGCCGTTTTTTTAATCGGAGACAACATAAAAGTGGAACAGTTTTATTAATAGCAGGCGACTGTCATTTTATGAGCAAATAAATTACATAAAAATTAATACTTCCTCATCAGAAATAATTTCCTATCTAATTAAAATCTGGAGACTGTAACGCTAATCACCAATAAGTAAAATAAAAATTAAGATTTCCTCCAGAAGAACTGCTAAGGAAAAACCTTGTATTAGTTTAGTGGAGATTTTATCTCCACTAAACTAATACTGCACAATACTTCTTTCCAAAAAACTAAAGTCATCCATCAGATAATGCTCATGCTCTGTCTTGAATGTATACATGATACATTCTTACGATGTATACCAAAAGTAACATTTAATAAATACATTTTTTTTTATATATAAAAGCCTCCAGAACAAAATGAAATCGTTTTCTTCTGGAGGTTTTTCTAGTTCCCGTCATAAGAATGTATCATGTATACAGTCAAGACAGAAGCTCTTTTATAAATCTTAAATATTTAAAGTACTTTTTATAACGCAACGTGGAGAACGCAGGAAAGCGAAAGGGGCATCATAATGTAAGGGTTATTTATTAAGTCAAGATTATTTACTGTATTATTTAAATATATAAAATAACATGGGCAAGATCCTAGTATTACTAGATAATTGTTATTTCCGGATGATAATAAAATTATGAATGTAATTTTTATAAATACTGTTTAGGGTACATTTGTAATAGTTATTTATACAACAATTATTTAAAATAGACCTAATGAATAATTATAATAATATCAAGAAAATTGTATAAGATTTAACATGGATTGCGAGTTCGTTTCCGGTTCGTGCGCTTTTGCTGAATATCACGTGATCAACAACAATCTAGGAGGGGGGACAAAGATGGCGCAACTTGTGTTAAATAGTGTCGAGTGATAAATGAAAATAAAAGTGTAAAAACGAATAAGGGAAATAAAAGCTAATAAAAAAATAAGAAAGTTGTTTGAACTTTTGGCCGTTAACAATTTAGTTGCACAACTCACTTGATCCAGGACTCCTCATCGGCGATGTCCCTGAAGAACTGGTGCAGAGTGTTGGCCTCATGCAGCAGGGCGCGTCGGTGCGCAGCCAACGCACGCACTCGTTCGAATCGTTCGTTGATGGCGGAGCGGCGAGCGCCGATGCCCGCGCTGTCGAACTGACCAGACGACACCAGGGCGTCCGCCTGTGCGTTCATGTCTGCGCACAAATGAAAATGAAAAATTATTAGTACCCTCATGGTATATGGCACACACACTATAGTCGTAAAAAAGTAGTAGGCCCGTTTTGACATTTGTCATCGCGACGTTACTAGTTATGGAACCATACGACTCGGTACTCGATACTCACGATAAATCGATTCAAGTTTGTATCAGTACTTGATCGATATAATTATGTATTGTAAAGTGTTCGTTGGTTCAAAGTATTCCTTTAACTTCACAACCAATTCGCGTGACTGGCTGTTGATTGTACGTCCACTTTGCAACATGTTGAAACAGAGTTCGTACTATATAACAACAAACACAAAAATATAGTCAGATCACTATGTTTAAATCAATGTCTAAAATAGAAGAGCCAAAGTTAACGTAATATTAAAAAACGAAACGAGCGCACAGTCAACTTTACAAGATGGGGAACGAAAAAGTCATACCAAATATTAACCGACAAGACACAAATTGCACAGGAGTAGGTAGGTTAATTGAATTTCAATAAATTATATTTCATTTAAATTTCAAAATTAACAATAATATGATAAATTTTAATTGCTGTCAATCACATTTATTAGCAAACATATAAAAAAAACTTAAGAACGTAGAATTTGTTTATTGTCGGTTACGCTAAGTCGGCGGTAATGGCTCGATATAAGGCCCTTCAACATATTGCTCTAATACATAAAACGGCATTATTAATATGGGGCGTTACGTGGGAATAGTCTTAGTGTTTTATCACTTTCCGATATTTGAAAGAGCCTGTCAGGCGAAATGTGTCAAATTGCATGCATTTATATGAAAACGTTATGCCGCATTTAGTAATAAAAGTTGGGTCCAAACATAAATAGGCCAAGTCACCGCGCAACACCAGTACAGTCTTAGGTAAAGAACTACAAAGTCATGATTTCAACATTTTGAACTGACTTTGCTCTGTTATAGCATACTGCTTTTGTCTATCATTCCGATAAAAATCAATGAGATTCTGATCTATGAAAGGGAGAAGAGAGAAAAAAACTCACCACTGATCCTGTCTTCATGAGCTTGAATATCAGCTTCAACAAGTTGATGCTTCTTCATTAGGTTCTGCACTGATGCCAAATCTTTTCCAGAGTCTTCCGATGTGAGGAGGCTCTCAACCTGTAGCCAGAGGAAAATACTGATTACCCTTAATGTTCTTTCATATTTGTTTAGAGAAACCGCCTGTTTAATACAATAAAAATGCAAAGGAAGGAAATTGCTGGAAAGTTTAATGTGGTAGCGAGATTTAAGAGTGGCAATGGCATAAACTGGAAGTTTCTAGGTTGGTGCATTATTTTATAGTCTGAAATACGCATTACTTAAGGGACAAAAAAAAGAAAAGAACTATTATAAGTCACTGCCAGAGTAGCCTCTAACAGTCCCTTTTTTTGAATCACATTTCTCAATTGATATATTTCAGAAGGGCATCTCGCCACTAGAGAGTTGTCTATCCATTATCTCGGTCTATTTCCATAGAAATAAGTCGAGAAACTGGTTGTGATATAATTCTCGTGGCGCGCATGCTAGCCCTACAGGACTGACTAAAATAATGTGATATTTTTGATTGACTTCTTCACCTATTAATTGTTTTGGTTCCTGGAATCTCTTACCTCTCCAAGCCAAAAGTCGAGGTCCTTGACGGCGGCGATATATGTGCGTTGTTTGTTGGCCTCCTTCAGTTTCAGAGACTTCTCCGTGGTCTTTTGCGTTAGGAACTCCCATTGGTCGGCGATGGATGCCAAGCGAGCCTGAATACCGAACAACCGACAAAACAATGTTTAAATGAGTGATATATTGTTAACAGTAAATAGAAGAAGGATAGAAGATTCGATAAGATTCTAATCAAGCAATCAATTTTATACTTTGGGTGTTACCACCCAAAGTATAAAATCAGTTTATTCCAAAATCTTCAGAATTATAATAAGTATCTTTATCTAAAGGGAAGAGTAGTAAAAGTTGCTATCATAGCTTTATGCAGTGCTATGACTTTATACTCGCTATATTAAAGAAGATATTTGGCCAACTTTCAGATCACTGTCCTGTGTGTTACGCCTATGCGTCAATCAAGCATTCAATGAGCAACATTTTTTTAGTTATAATATTTTGGAAATACTAACCATTGAATCATCCTTATATCATTGGGTGTACAACATTCTTATAACTTTCCAGGTAAAGCAACCATCGCAATGTTTATCTGTTCAACGTAGAATAGCTAATTTTTATGCTCTTGTGACGAAAAAGAACTTTACCTGTACGGCGTCTTCGCTGCCGCTACACTGTCCGCGTTGTACCAAGTTGCCTCCCATAGCCAATACTGATTGTATACGCTCGGCATTCGCGGCCAGTTCGGCTTCGAACGCTTGGTGCTTTTGGTGTTTGGATTGGATGTTGGCCGGGTCCTAGCAACAAACAAATTACACTTAATATCTATCTAAGGTTTTAAGGGAATATCTAAGTTCAGTTCAGGGTGTTTGGCTTTTCAGGACATTTGCGCATGCGCATGTACCAGTTACATATATCACCTCAGGCTACAATAATTATTAAAATTAAATCTACTTGACCTTATCCTACGTTATTTAGGGTCGGGACAAAATGACTTCTTTAATATTTTTTGGCATGTTCGTTATTTTGACGGCAACCTTTCTTGTGTATTTTTTTTATTGGTGTACTAAACCGACACCTATCAGATCAAAGAAAAGGTTGTAATCTGCTATAAAATTTTGACAAACAGTATCCGCAAAGCCAATAGCGACGTATTTCAGTCCAACTAACTTCGATACCAAGTTTTTAAGTTAACATACCAAATAAGTTGAAATAAATAAGGCTAGAAAAAGTACCGTTAAAATAAGTTTCTTACCCGATGGTAAGGAAAAATCTTTATATATTCAAAGCGTCATTTATTTTTATTCGTAATGTAATTAATAATTTACCGATATATTTGATGTTAAATGCAGGATATAACTGTATAATATATATATAAGTTACAACTTAGAGACAAGATTTCACTACAATAGTTGTTTCGACAGCCTGCAAATCGTTAATTTTGCCAGTTACCGCCTAACTTGCTATGGTAAACTATCAAAATTCAAAATTCAAAATTAAAAATTCATTTATTTCAAGTAGGCCTAATACAAGCACTTTTGAAACGTCAAGTCTGTCCGTGTGTAGTGACTCTACCACCGGTTCGGAAGGCAGATTCTACCGAGAAGAAGCCGGCAAGAAACTCAGCAGTTGCTCTTTTCCAACATCAAAAATTTACATTTTATATTTTAACATTCATTTTTCTATCTTGTGAGAGATGAAAGCGGAGCCGGATGCTTCCAAGCAACCTTGTCATTAAGAAACAATTTACAAGTCACAAGTTATCAATTTACAAGTCTCAAGTCTCTGAGAATCGAACACGAATTGACAAGTTGTCAAGAAAACGACAATCGAGTCTTTCTTCGAAGGTGCCTAAATTACAAGGGACGCGGAAAGGGTTCTTCACGCCTTAGCAGTGCATGAGAGATAACGTAATATATTCTATAGAAAGTACTTAATGTAAATGGAATTTACCTTGTAACTCTCTTCAGTGGCTAGTTGCAATTTCTCCGCGATCCAGTTCTCCATTTCATCAGCATCCCGCGAGAATTGTTGCAGAGTTTGCTCGTCACCCAATCTATAGAAAAAAAAATGATAATAAGTTCGAGAAAAAAGACATGTATACATAAAATAAAATCATTGAAAAAAGCTAGAATAAAGAAATAAAATTACATATTTATAAATATGATAACTACTAGAAATATAGATTTAGAGGTAGGCTTGAATAAAAATAAATTGCGTGATTCGTGTGCGTGTATAAATTTAGTGGCTTATGAAAGACGAACCTGGATCGCTTCTCGATAAGGGCTTCCTTGAGATGACGCCAGCGGTCGAGCACTTGGACTCGCTTTTTGTCGATGGGATCTGCGGCGTAGTGGTCCGACGCTATCAGCTGATCAGCTAGAGTTTGCAATTGAGCGATTTTTTCTTCCTGTATAATAAAAATAAAGTTGAGTTAAGTTGAGGTCCTGGATAGAAGCAAGCGTTACATCACGGAATTCTATGATATATTATGAAAATTACCGTCCACACACGTTTCGCTCCGAAACCGGAGCATCCTCAGGAGATGTTGACTTTAAAATGAATATTTTTTAAGGACTCTTAACTATTATTCATTGTAAAGACATTACCTAAGATCTGTTGGGTGTGGAGTATAAAGATTGAAGAAATTATAAATTATACCATACAGATTCTCTTGCTTTTTGTGGAGTACAGCAAATTAAGCTTAATTTTCACAAGTTGATGGTCATTTATACACCGGCATAAAATATATGACAGCGTTGTAGCTTGGGATCTTAGAACAGAAGTTCATTTTGACTCTCTTGAGGGTCAATTTCAGGTGGCGTCGTGTTTTATTTCTGTGCCAAGGGAATACTCGTCGCACTTTCACATAGGTTAATTTTTTTTTTTCTTGGAATCTTAATAGTTTTAATGCTATATCGACTACTTTATAAACTATTAAGCAGTAGCATGCATACAGTATATACACAGGGTGTGCACTAAACAGGCAAATGATATAAAATGAAAATTTTATTTTAATAACATATATATTTTTATATAACTAGTACTGGAGATTTTATGTATTTTGTATCAATTGCAGTAAATCGAAACGCATTAATGCCGGTGCGTATCGATCTTAAACAAAGGTACCACAAGTTCTCGCATATCTCATCATAGCAACCCATTACGTGCCCACAAAGAGAAGGGGTTATGACCGTAGTCCACCACGCTGGCCCGGTGCGGATTGCTGGACTTCACACACCTTTGAGAACATTATGGAGAACTCTCAGGTTTCCTCGCGATGTTTTCCTTCACCGTTGAAGCAATTGATATTTAAATTGCATAAAACGCACATAACTTAGAAAAGTTAGAGGTGCGTGCTGGGATTCCAACTCGGCCCCCCGAAAGTGAAGTCGAAGTCTAACCCACTGGGCTATAACCGATTTATAGTATGTCTCAGCATTAAAAAATTAAAGCTAAATTCTCAATGCGAAGCGGTAACGTTTACTTACATGTGCGTTGATCGCCTTGTCAAAGTCTTCGTGCTTCTTGATGAGTTGTTCGACGTTGTCCGCCGCGTCGGGCGTGTCGACTGCGGGCGCGAGGAAGGCCTCGCGGGCGCCCATCCAGGCCTCCGCTTGTTCGCAATCGCGGTAGAACAGTTGCAGCTCCAAGTTCTGGTCGAGCTTCATACGCCTTGCTACCCACGCCCTGGACACAATTTGGGGTCAATTAGCATAGGTAACTAAATAAATAAATCGGTTTTCTTTTATGAATAATATACATAAATAATTTTAGTATGCAGACAAAAACCCAGACACAGAAAAATATTCCGTTTTCCAGTTTTAGGTATCAAAATCGACAGCTTTGGACTCAGAAAGAAGGATCGCTGTTCATTGCGCCAATCGGCCGTCAAACATTTACTGTATATTGTAAAACTATATTGTAACGATTTAATTACGTTGCAATGGTTTGCGTTAGTAGATGGTATACTCTGCATTTGTTCCTCACCAATTAAACTCCAATTTTTAAACCGGCATGGCGGTGGCCCTAAAAGCTTGCCACGACTTGACCTCTAATAGCTACAGCTTAGCACGGAGCGACCAGTGGCAAGAACAGATAAAACAGAGCGGCGCGGGGCGCGTTAACGCAGTGTCAGAAGACACTAAAGCAGTACGTGGCATGGCCGCCGCCCCGCATGAAGCCAAAAGACGTGGCTAGACAGTAGAGACTACTGTACCAACAATTAGTGAATTGAAGAAGCTATAAAATAAGCAACTAAAAACTAAAATAGCTAAAGAATAAGCAACTTAAAAAAATGTTAGGAAACCCTTAAATGTTTATGAGTACACAGCAATTAATTATTTTACGTCGCGGATCACAAACTTTAAATCAGCCAAAGATACAGGAAGCTGAGAGGTACAATTACGCACGAAGCAGTTTTTTTTAGTTTCTCTTTTAAATATTGGTTAATTGTTATGTTTTACTTTTTGTTCTTTTCTTTTTTTTTATATATTGAAATTGGCTTGTGGCCATTGTTATTAATAATAATACAAATAAATAAGCATGTGTTACACTGGTTGGTGATATGGTTTTCTGTAAGTAAATTGTTATATTGTAAATTATTACATATGAAACTCACTTTTCGAGGTCTTGGCGTGCATCTGCCATGGCGTTAAGCTTGTCCTGTATATCGAGGCTGGCGTAGTGCCCACCCTGCAACAGCTGTTGCCCGAACAGTTCCAAAGCCTGGAAAGTGCCCGCGCGTGCATCCATTTCCGTGCGGTGTTCCTGTGAGAATATTGCATTCGTCATTTCGTCCGATATATCATAGATTACCCAAAACAATTATAATGGTTAAAATAGAGATATAATTTCTAATATTCCCCGTATATGAAACCCCATATGACACAGAGGGAAATTTAACTGCTGCAAGCATTCGAAATGTGGTGTTGGCGCCGAATCTCCATTCGGAATAAGTTGGACTAAGAAAATTGGAAATAAAGAAGTACTAACTAGATTCGGTGAAAAGAGGAATATAATTAGAACTATGGAAATCAGAAGAGGGAAAATTATTGGCCCCCTTCGAGGACATGATGAATTTATCACAAATATAACTGAGGGAACGACGACTAGTTCCGAGACTGAGTTTTGTGGGACAACTAAAACGAAAGGTTGGGTAATCACGAACCATACAACTCCCTGAATAAAAGGACCTAAATTTATTTAGAGGGTGAATAAAATGGAGCAAAGTGAGTTTGTAGTACCCCAGCAGTATCGCTAGCATGGGCAGGAGACAATTATCTCACTGGGGAAAGGATAAAAATTTACCTTCTCCCATAGCTGTATCAACTCTCAGAACACTGGCACACAAGTGTAATAATAAACGGGGGCAAACTTCTCCTATTTCTGGCTTTTTATCTATTCCCCGGGGAGATAGTCGTGTCCTGCCCATGCTAGCCGTCCAAAGAGGGAAAGAGGAGTAACGAACGACAATTCAAAAGATGTTAAGAAGAAATTGCGGCTGTAGCAGGAAGAACATCGACAAGGCGCGCAATAAATAGAGAAGATTTGAAAGGATTGGAGCAGGCCAAAGGTCACAAAAACATTGTTTTATATTTGATAATAGCTTAATACATAATAAATACAAAGTGCTTTAGAAGTGCGATGAACCTTCAGTTTCTGATAGGTTTGAAACCACGGTTTGAGACACGGGATACCATTTTGACACTACAAGGCATCCGCCCAGATGACTAAGTAATGCGTGGTTTGAATTAGACATCAAATTCGCGATTACGATGCGAGACATTATTGACCGCAATGCCTTAGATTGGGGGAGCTTTTGAGGCGAGAAATAACTCCCTAAGGCAGTGGCCTCGGTAGTCACCGTTGGGTATCACAAAGTCTTCCTTTACAATATTAAAATAGGTATATGTTTACCGAAGAGATTTCGTATCAAATTCCAAATTCATTTATTTTAAGTAGGCCTAGTTGTTTATAAGCACTTTTGAAACGTCAAGTCAGTCTGTTTGTAGTGACTACCAAAATACACTCTCAATAAACCAACGGAAAATCAATACACCCTCGTTAAATATAATACCGAGTAGTTAAACCAAAAGCGAAGGGGACACAGTAAATCACACGGAAGATAGAAAGTACAATCAGTTTTAAAAGAGATACTTTAATAGCTAAAGTAAAAAAAAACACAAAGTCAAAAAGTATTAATTGACGCATTGACGTAAAATTAAGTATTATTTCTTTTTCAGATGGTACAATGTAATTAGTTTCAAAAATACGATATTAATTTAGTCATCCTATATGAGGTTTTATTTTTATTATCTACAATTTTAGTAGGATTATAAGAGTTCAATACATTAATTATTTCATTTTTGTTAGAAGAGAGAGAAAATTCCAAATTATAGTAAAGACGCAAGTGTTTCTACAGTAAAGAACCATGTCACACGTTAACATCACATATTGTAGCCCTTTAAGAGGTTAACAGCGCAGACTTTAATAAAACAGAAAGCTTGTGTATTTCAACTAGAACATAAACAGTTTCGCGTAATTGAAAAGAATAAATATAATACCTCTCTTTTTTATTATCTTATAACGGTCAAACACGTAAAAAACAAACTTATCACAAAAATACGCGTATAGCAAAAACAGGGTATCAACTTGAAGTAACGCGACAGACGTCGTCGCGTCGTAAGGCGTCGTCATACGTCAGACGTCTGTGTAGTTTCCGGTATTTAAAAATAATAATTTGGATTGGTCGTAAGTATATGTCATATACTCTACGCTTCTTGACTTAAACGCCAGCTAGTGGCAAATATCATAATAAATTAGGATATTTATTATTCAATTAGGTTTATTAGGATCAATTGTGAATAGCAAAGTGAATAAAAATTCAACAGTTATAAAAAAATACTTTAAATTGCAAAGTTTTTTGAAAGTCTCTAAATTTATTGGTTTATTTATTTCTTTTGTACTTAATAAATAAATTATTAATAAATTTTCTGACGATTGCGACGTTCTATAATATTCAATGACAAGGTTATATTGCTTGTGCTGATGTAACCTTCAATTTTCTACTCTCAATTATTCTATTTAATGAATGAAAACATTTATAAAATGTGAAACTGATATTAACTGAAATGCAGGGGTCCCAGGAACATTTTACTTTTTCATCAATAAATAATAGTAAAAGTTTTACTTCAATCGCGCGTAAAAATACGCACAAATTTTTTTTCCACGTGTTATGTTACAGTGACATGGCCCTATACAATAACTGCACAACAGATAAGTGCCGTATTATCGTAGTTAAGTCGGGAGTTTAGCACACATGCGTGCGGGCTGACCTGCGGCAGTATGCCGTAACGAGCGTCTATCTCCAAGCGCTGGCTCTAGAAACACATTATAACATACCATATTGTTTTATCTCGAATTCACTTCTGTTAAATTAAAGATTATAGTCCCCATGATGGGCAAATGCCCTACATTCAGGAGAGGCGGTATCTGACCTTCTGAACCACTACGCTGCTCTTGTGTAATTTAGGAGTGCAGAGTGTAGATTCTTCCTTATAAGTTAACCACAAATACCGCATTCAAAATCTTTTCAGTATTCATTTAATTTTTTTTTTCCACTACAAGTTAGACTTTATCTGCAATCTCGAGATGTTGTTCTAGTTATATTGCAGTCTAATATGGTAGAGGGCTAAACTGTTATAGGTATCCGTAATCGGTTTCTACACGGCGTCGTACCGAAAAGCAAAATCGTTTGGCGTCACGTTTGCAGATTCCCACCCACCCATTCCACCGTTTGGAGCCTCCCACCAGCCAAAGCAGACATAATTCGGAAATTATAAATTTTCCGAATGGTCCCGGCCGGATATTGAATAACCTCCCAAAGAGGTAAACAAACGAGTTCCGTTGTGTGCATTTCTTCACACCCGCGAACAATCAGCTATAATTCTAAATTGATTGGATTTTTCTATAAAAAGCTTGAAAAATTATCTGTTGCATGTTAAAGAGATATAGGATATTTATGATAAAAATATAACCCATATAACAAACAAACAAGCTATTAAACAAACAAACAAATGTTTATTTGTTTAATTGCTGTTCCAGGCAAACAAACAGTACTTTTACACATAAAAGTAATGTGGTATTCTTTTATCAAATAAACTAATGAAGTTACAAGAACTTAGAATTGATCATTGCCACTTCATTCTTTTTGTTGGTATGTTATTTATAACTACTAGAACAAGATGGCATTTTACAGCTTGCGTGGACACTTGTGCCCAACACGAAGTGGTTTTATAAAAAATATATACTCTTATCTGTGTATTAACAAAATGTATAAGAAATACGTTGTACATATTACAGACAAAAATAAAAAAAATACAAACCTGGTGTCGTTCAAGAAGAGCTTCAGCACCCGTGACATCGTTAGCCAATTCCTCTGAGCTCACGAGAGCCATCATGGAGTTTATCCATGCCATAAGATCGCGACAATCTGACAAGAATCTGTAAAACAAAATTAAGACGTTTTTGTGTGGTTTGTATTAGAATCGAATCGATCTAAAGGCGTTTTTTACATATTAGGTATATAAGTATTTGACTGTATTTAAAATATCACTTGTGTTCAAAATCATTAAAGATTATTATATAAAAGAAGTAATTCTTTTCACAAAACTAGAAAATACACTATTTTCTTATAAATCATAAAAAAATATTTCGGTGATCACAGACGCTAATGATTGCTTAACGTTCTGTTTAGCATTTTGTGACGTCACTTGATTGTAAAAGTTATATTTCTATTGTTAGAAATAAAATCACGGGTTTAGGAACAACAAATGGATTCTTGGAAAGCGCCATTTTTGTTTATTGACTTTATTGAAAATTATTTAGAAATAAACATATAGTTGTCTTTAAAATAGCATTATGGTTAATTTTTTTGACGATCTAAAAGAAACGGTCAAATACCATGTTGTAGAGTTTTCATTGATATGTTACCTCTGTAAGTCATATGAATCGAGCAGTTTCTCCTTGCGAGCGTTGGCCCGCGCCTGCAACTGTTGCCAGGCCTCGTTGATCTCCCGCTGCTTGCTGTAAGTGGCATCGGCGGAGTCGCCGTGAGTGGACATGAGGCGGTTGGCGGTGTCATCCAGCTGGCGGATCTTGTCGCCCAATGCGGCCAGGTCACGCTCCAGGCCCTCGTGTTTACCTGTTACAACGTACATATCATTATTGACCCTGTACACAATCAAACAAGAAGGCTATCAACCACTTGTCTTAAGAGGATTCTCGAGTACTTCGGTCACATTTCCAGAAGAGATGGAGACAATCTTAAAAGGATAGTGGTCACTGGCAAAGTGGAAGGAAACAGACCTCGAGGACGTAGCCCGATTCGTTAGTCGGATAAAATCCGCACGGCTCTCGAAACCAAAGTGCATATTGCTTTAAACGTTGCTAAAAGCCGAGTCAAATGGCACAATATCGTCCAAAAACTAAAATCGGTTGTAAGTGGAAGGGGCCACGACCCACAGCAATGAGGAACAGACATAACATACGTGGTGTCGTTGATAACGTTATGTGTGGCGCAATGTAAAAAAATAAAGTTTTCTTTATTTCTTACTATTACCGACCCGAGTACAGGGTATGGGTCTCTTCCCAGAATCGAGGGTTGAGGCCGTAGTCAATTACTTGCTAAGTGCGGATTGATAGACTTCACACACCTTTGAAAAAGTTATGGGGTACTCTCAGGCATCCAGGTTTCGTCACGGTGGTGTCCTTCGCCGTTATAGCAAGGGCTATTTTAATTGCTTAAATTACAAAAGCGAAAAGTTAGAGGTGTGTGCCGGCGATTGAACTCGGTCCCTCTGAAAGGGAGTCGAAGCCCTAACCACTCGGCTAGTAGTACACAACAACAAGTAGCTATTTATAGTATCATTTGCCCAGGATTCAAGTAATCTAATAAGTATTTCAATCAAAGTTACTCACGTTGCAGAGTTTGCACGGAACGAAGGTCGCGTCCAAGGTCATCGGAGGCAAGTGCGGCCTCCTTCTCAGCGATCCAGTCCTTAGTCTCATCCACGTCCCGGTGGAACCGTTGCACTTCATGCGCGGAGCCCAGTTGGGCAGCTCGTTCAGATGTTAGTTGTTGCAGGGATGTCCATTTTGAGTTCAATTCCTGGAAATAAGAATTTAGCTGATTAGCTTTTTGTACGTCTCGACTAAGCGATAAAACAACTGGGTGAGTTCTGGCTCTTAGGCTAATAGTTTAATCTATCCTATGATGATTTCAATTTTAAGTTATGATATAATCATATCAACCCATTACCGGTCCACTACCGGGCATGGGTCTTCTCCCACAATGAGAAGGGGTTAAGGGCGAAGTCCACCACGCTGGCCCAGTGTGGATTGGTTAACTCCACATACCTTTAACAACATTATGCAGAACTCTCAAGCATGCAGGTTTCCTCACGATATTTTCCTTCACCGTCGAAGCAAGTGATATTTTTAATTAATTAAAAGGCTGGGAAGAGGTGCTGGGATTCGAACTCGGCCCTCCGAAAGTGAAGTCGAGCTCCTAACCACTGCGCTATCACCGCTTTATTCAGTTATGATATAGTCATCACATCATTAATTATTTCCGAAAGTTATTATGGAAGCAAAAAAAACTATCTTTATTAGGGTGGCGCAAAAAAAACTACTATTTTTTTTTTTTGAGTCTCGGATGAAAAAATGTTAGTTTTTGATGTTTTAAGAGCCCTCTCCAAAGGACAGCTCAAAAAAAAATTTTTAAGAGGTCACTCCAAATTTTTTTAAATTTCGAAAAACGTCGAAAATCGAATTTTTGTTTTTTTTTTATTTTTTTTCTCGTTACGGTATAATTTTATAGACCAAAAAAAAATAAGTTTCTGAAAGTTTTAGTTAAAAATTTTAATTTTGAAAGGTCGCTCATAATTTTTTTTAATTTATTAGTAAATGACTTTAGATTTTTTCGAGTGACCTTTTAATATTAAAATTAAAATTCCGGCCATTTTTTTTCCTTTATTTAGTACAATAATCTATAAAAATACACCACGAGATGAACTAAAAATCAAGGATAACAAAAAAAACACAATTTTTTTCTAATTTTATCATTTTATTTAATCAACTACAACATTTTAACAGTATTTTAATGAACTTTGTTTGTAATTATTTATATATAATAATTATTATTTATATATAATAATTATTTAATAATAAATAATATATGATATCGATCTAAAGAAAGTTAAAATCGGTTATAATTTAAAATTTAGTTTCAGAATTAATAACAAAGTTTATTAAAATACTGTTAAAATGTTGTAGTTGATTAAATAAAATGATAAAATTAGAAAAAAATTGTGTTTTTTTTGTTATCCTTGATTTTTTAGTTCATCTCGTGGTGTATTTTTATAGATTATTGTACTAAATAAAGGAAAAAAAATGGCCGGAATTTTAATTTTAATATTAAAAGGTCACTCGAAAAAATCTAAAGTCATTTACTAATAAATTAAAAAAAATTATGAGCGACCTTTCAAAATTAAAATTTTTAACTGAAACTTTCAGAAACTTATTTTTTTTTGGTCTATAAAATTATACCGTAACGAGAAAAAAATTAAAAAAAAAAAAAAATCGATTTTCGACGATTTTCGAAATTTAAAAAAATTTGGAGTGACCTCTTAAAAATTTTTTTTTGAGCTGTCCTTTGGAGAGGGCTCTTAAAACATCAAAAACTAACATTTTTTCATCCGAGACTCAAAAAAAAAAAATAGTCGTTTTTTTTGCGCCACCCTAATCTTTATATATATATTTCTTGTGTGCGTGTGTATGTCACTGAACTCCTCCTAAACGGCTGGACCGATTTGAATGATTTTTTTAGTATGCGTTTGGGTGGCACCCTGGATGGTTTAGATTCACAAATCAGCCCGACAGATGGCGTTGGGCTCCGCTAGTATATATATAGTTTTCCAATAATAAATAGGTGACCGTCCACCTTGTGGTTCATAAAAGTACGAAGCTGGTATCATTATCAATGGGAAGCTCAGAGAATATCAATTTGGTTAGTTTATGAACTATTTTTGACTGATTTGATATATGACATTATACAAAAATTTTAAATGAAACATGACTGACAAAAGACAATTAATAGTGCAATTTCCGTTGTACAATATTCTTAGGACAGCCATTGAGTCCCATCTTTTTCACTATGTTCGTTGTGGTGAAGGATAGAACTACAAGAAAATTGGCAATTCAGTTTAGAAAAATGTGTACAACAGAATGAGAACCATTGTCTGAAGACATACATACCTGCATCTGAGTCTTGATTTTGAGCGCGGCTTCGGTCTGGCCTACAGTCATGAGCTGCACGGCGATCTCGTTCATCTCAGCAAGGCGCACTTCGTTGGCGCGCAGGTCGTTCTGGAAGTCGTCGAACTTCTTCTGCATCACCTCCACCTGCTCCAGATCTTCGCCCACGTCTTGCACTTGAGCGTGCATCTCCTGGCAAACGAGAAATACCGTTTTAATTCCATTATATTTTGCCGACTGTATGGGACACAATGGTCCCATACGACCAGTACAATTTGCAAAACTATTAGTAACGTGATATTCATGATACAATTTTTAAGTACACGAAAAATGTACCTTGAATTTTTTTTCAACACGCATGTACTTTTTGTTCATCACACGTTAACCTTATGGTATGTATGTTTTATTGAACATATTCGCAGGAACGTATCTGAAAGTTTATCCTGTTTTTTCGCATGCGTGATAAAAACGTCGTATAAAACGCGTGTATATTTATCCATATATAAGAAGTATCAGTAGAATTTAATTTACCACACTGGTTCAACAATGTACTATGGTCTAGCTTAAGATTTTTGTTTTTTTTTTAATAAAGACTATGCTTGTCTTTAAACTCATCCTATGATTTAAACGTTTGGTTGGGAAATTCTAAGCCAGAGACGAGTTCCAGATCTCCGAAGGGTTGTATTAGAAACGAGGATTTCAACTATGTCGTGGTGAAGATCCTCGCGAAAAGTGTTTGGTTTGATTGAGATTATTTACCTTGTCCTTGATCCATGTTGCAAGTTCAGCCGCCTCTCTAACAAGTACGTACGCCTTAACGGTCTCGTTGAGTTTGTTTTGGCGTTCTCGAGCCAATCCCAGCAGGTTGTCGTATTGTCCTTCGATCTATGGAAGAATTCAAAATAAAGATGTTGCAAGGACCTATGGATAACTTTTAGTTACAAACTTTCCATTTAATTAAGGGTGAATTTTCCAACTGTGGTGTTTTGACAGTATTTGTATTGTATTCTTCAGAAGAGTTATTTGACCATTGTATGCCCTTGATGTTTGAAAATGAAAATTTTCAAATTTAGAAAGGTTTTTAATTTAATAAGTTTTGTTTAGTACCTGGTTCTGCCTGGCTGCAATAGAACTAGAGTCCGCGAGATTCTGCTGCGACGAAGACAGTCCAGCGTCGATCTTTTTAACGTAGGCGGCTGGCACAAAGCCTTGCCTGTCATTGACTTCCACCTTCCACCAATCCTGTAGACATTTGTTGCTTGAAAATAATGAATTGAACCTATATCGAATGCATAAAACCAATATTTTTCGCGATAGGAATCAGGAATTGGGAGTAAAAACACCGTTGTTTAAATCTGGTGCTTTCATTTACCACTCAATTTAGGAGACTTAAAGTAATTCGAGCACTTTCTTACCGAAAGACTACGCGACAATATCTTATTCGCAATCAGCCTATGGTTAACCGCATTACGTAATGTGACATGTAAATAGTAACCACAAAGTATCATATCGCAACAGAATTGTATATTCAACTAGCTGTTGCCGCGGTCTTCGTCTGGGTTTATAACAGTTTTTCATGAATTTTCTCGGACAAAATTAGCTATCTTATTATTTGTCTTCTCAACTAAGTCCATGCCAAAAATTAAGTCGATGGGTTGCTTTGTTAGGGCGTAAAGTAAAGACGAATAAACAAATATACTAGCATTTACAATATTAGTATGGATAATTTCGGTCTCAAATAAGCAAATTACTTTTATGACTTCTATAACCATACTTTCATACAAATAGACGTCCATGGCCTTCTAGGGTTCTATTCCAACAACTGGGAAAAGTTTGTGTGATGAACAATAAATGTTTTTCATTGTCTGAGTGTTTATCTGTATATTAAAAGTTTTTTTTTTTTTTTTTTAATATTCATAAAACTATTCATCTTAGTACCCATAACTAAACTTACGCTTACTTTGGGTCTAGATGGCGATATGTGTATTGTCGTAATATATTTATTATTTTTAAGATTTAAAAAAATATGTCCTTGTTGCCCGCGACTTTATCCGGGTTTTTTTCATTTCTATTTTTAAATGCCGCGGAAAACATTTATCGACGAAAAAGAATCCAATGTCGATCTCCAGAATTAATGCCTAGCCAAATTTTGTGTTTTGCTGGTAAGTTGTACATAGGTGACAAAGTTATTGTTGAAATTTCAAAGAATAGTCAAATTTCGTCATGATGACTATTCCGACCAGTGGTTGAACCAAGAAAGGTAAAAACAAACAATTCCGTATTTATAATATTAATAGTATTGATGTGAGTGTATGGTTTTTTTGTCCTAAAACTTAGGTAGAAGACTATCTAAGTTTGAGTACCTTAGGTACTCTGTGTTTTGTTACGTTCTGAAATTTAAAAGGTACTGTCAGCTGAAGTGTGTCAAAGCACCGCATAACTATTCTTTACATTTCTTTATTATTATTAGGTATTTAAGTTCTTTTTTTTTTAATTTGTTCGCGCGTGTTACACATATTTATTAGTAAACATTTTTTTTTTTTTTTAATAAAGACTATGCTTGTCTTTAAACTCATCCTATGATTTAAACGTTTGGTTGGGAAATTCTAAACCAGAGACGAGTTCCAGATCTCCGAAGGGTTGTATTAGAAACGAGGATTTCAACTATGTCGTGGTGAAGATCCTAACCTCCACATATAAGTAAATGGGTAAATGGTACACGTATTCGATAACTTGCACAGAAAGAAAAGGATTAGGCAGTCGCCCACCACGCCAATTCTTAGACTTCACACGCCGCTGAGAACTCTCAAGCATGCTGGTTTTCTCACGATGTGATTCAACTGCATAAAACTTCTACCTGCAACTGGGCTTACAACTGCATAAAACGCGCATAGCACCGAAATTGTAGGAGTAACTATAGTACTCACCACTAGGCTATCACCGCTTATAGTTTTACATAAATGTTATATATTTTTAACTCAAAAACTATATCTACGAGGTTTAATAAATATTCAACCTCGTGGATATAGTTGCCTACAAAGTTAAACTAAAAAGTTAACAAAGTCGACATGACTCATTTACACGAGGGTTTTAAAATCCAAATTTGTTTTCCAAATGGAGCCCCGATTTGAATTTTAAAATCTCATTCCAGATTCGGAAAAGAAAAAAAAAGCGTAAATGGGTTGAAGTATAAGTTTTAAGGCGTTATTTTATTTTTAGACGAGAATGAGGAGTGAAATTGCAAGGACGCATCACGATGTAACTAAGGGAGAAGTGGAAGGAGAGATACATATTGGAGTCCGTTCGGTAGTAGTATCACGCGTGGTACCCCCAATTGTTTACTATAAGTACGTTAGCGTCTCTTACCTAAATCTACGCATGAGCGACTCTATCTTATTTTATCGTTTTTATATCTCCACTCCCGTAGGATTGGAGCTATATGCAAATTTGCGTTGCGCTTTGTTTTACTAATAATATTTAGGTAGATTTGAGTACAAGAGAATATTAATGTTTGAAACATGTGAAATAATTCACAAACGCGCAAGACGCTACTATGTATTCGACGGCTGTAGATCCGAATAAAATTATGCAAATAAGGGGATTAGATCACCAAGAATATGTATCAAGTAAGGATGGAGAGCGATACGGAAAACTCAAAGATAACAACTGTTGGAGATAAAGTAGTTATTTATGATTAGATATAACTTGAACTTACATGAATTAAAGGTTTCCCTTTCCTCCTCAATAAAAACAGATCCTCCAAAAATATCACGCACAGCCAACTTAAAACTATCATCATTATAACATACATACACACATTGAATATCACAATTTTATCACAGAACGAATTTTAAAGTTTCATTTCAATAACATTTACTTAAGTATATTTTAAATACGCTTATTTATATTTCATTATCAGATCTTAAAAATCATATTTCCCTCACTTGCTATTTATGTTTCACACATTTTTGGTTTATTAAAACCATCGTTCATTTTTTTAATTCCCTTCCGTATCAGATAACGTGATTACTTAAAATTAAAATTGTTGCAGATATTTTTAAATCATATTCGATGATTACGTAAAAAGCAGGCGGTTTGAACCAGACGCGTAGTGAAACTGCGATTGAAACTTATTGTGTTGAGTTAACTGTGCCACGATGTAGTAAGTATACAGTTCTGAAACGTTAATATTACATAGATGTCTATTTGCGCTTTCGGATTGGAAATGCCGCGAACAGTTTTTAATGGAATATGATTATGGGCATTCTTCAATTTAAATGAAAACTATACTTTTATCATATTCTATGAAAAAATAATCGAATTATTATCCATATTTATTGAAAAATTATACGTTATTAAACAATAACAATTTCAACTCCTCCAGTAGGATTGAATCAAATTAATATTGGGGATTTCCTTACGAATTCAATTCCGAACAATTATTTTTGATTATTTGCGCCACTGTCAAACAATTCGCATTTCGACTAATAATGAAACAAGCTTTGTTTGTGGGTCCTCAACCAAAGCATTGCTACAAAAGGTTTGTTACTCAACTGTACACTTGTTGTACGGTGCTAATACGTCATTTTGTTGAGTTTATAAAAGCGTAGTGTTTATTATTAATAATCCTTTAATTGTTTGATATTGATGAGATTTCATACGATTGTTTGTCTTATTTGTTTTTATTATAAATCGTCTGCGATTTAGAAGAACGCGATCATGCTTTTATTTAAACTTAGTATCAAACTAATCAAATAACTTTGGCCTTCATAGCGAAAAAATGTAATATTTTATCACTATCAGATAACCTTAGCCTTTTCAAGGCTGAATTATAAAAAAAAAGTAGTCCCCTTGACTAAGTTCATGGACATGGTTGATAACTTAAATGGGTACTGTTAGTTGTACTGTACCAAAAGTGTTTGTATTAAGATTATTTTTACATATAAAAATGCTTGGGTGTAAACAATTGCTCTAACCAGGTTGCTTCTTAAATATTTTCTAATGACAACGTGAGATGGTGATAACAAAAAGAACACCCGGCTAAGTTTGTTGTGGGCTTCTTCTTAGACCAGGGCGCGATTGGAACCCTCGTAGCTTTAGTTTTAAGTTTACGATTGTAGTTATCGCCATCACTACTCACTGCTATGTACACATTTTGTATATAATAACGCATTAAAAGTGCCATCTATGTGCCTATTTGAATAAAGAAATATTTGACTTGACTTGAAAAAAATTATATATGGAACTCTTGAAAGCTGATTACTCAAATTATTCGTCATGCAAAGACATTCATATAAATGCCACATGAATACAAAATAATTTATCGTCGTGACACTGTAAATTAGGTGATTTGAATAAATTCAGCATAGACAAACTTCTTATGCTGTCGATAGAAGTTCTTAATATATCGTGCTTATGATAATTATGCCACTTGTGATTAACAAGTTCTTTGAAAAACCTGTTAAAATCACAATATTACTACTAGTATGTCGTGTATGGTCGTAATTAACACTACCAACCTTGAACCGGGAGTTAAGATCTGTTTATTTAATAATTTTTTAGTAATCCAGTATCTTTGGATAATTTAACAATACATTGGTTATGGGTTTAACTTAATACTAAAATAAGGTCAGAATATATAGGTGGAAAATCTTAATTGTGACGATTAAATAGTTTAACAGATATGAATAAGAAAAAAAAATTAACGGTGCAATACAAAATAAATAGAATAGTTGGTAAGTTTAGATATTTACAATAGCGTGTCAGCCTTTTAAATTTACGTGAGTTTGACATTATTAAACACAACTAAGGTCGAGATGATTATGTGACAGTGGATGTCACTGCGTATTTTTGTTAGCAACTTTGCACGGTTATATTTCTCGTATTGGATTCCAGGTAAAAAGGCGCGGGAAAAAGTTCTTCCTTTCAATACTTTAGTACACTTAACATTGGCTAATCTATGTAAATTTAGAAAAAAATGTAGTTTAAAATTAAATAACTAATTTTCAATGTTTCTTTCAAGTGTAGGTTGATGTACTTTAAAAAATAATTATTTATTTATTTATTTATACCTTGTTGTTCGAGTTGAGCAGGGTGAGAACATCGCCGCGCTTCATGGACACCTCACGTGGGGATTTCTCCGCATAGTCGTAAAGGGCGACCACACACTCTTTGCCCGACACGTCCACCACTGGCGACTCTTGTTGCTGGACGGATAGAACAAACATGGTGTTCAAAATGGTAGAGGAAAGCGAGGGTCAACTCATCGACTCGTTGTCGGATCGAGATTCCGATATCTCCTTTTGATACCTTAAAATCAACTTGGCTCAGTCATGGTAATTTTTATCCATATTCGCTGGTGTCCAAGGGAGAAGGGCGACGGTTACGAATCGTTAAGACTCTAGGACTTAAAACAACTGGTAACCGAATTACGAAATACTGTTGAAGTGTGCATAATAAAAATAAATATATTTCATAACGAATCACCCAGTAAAAATATTAATTTAAAAGAGTCATATTTATTTTTCCATACAAAAATTGCTTATTTATATCAACCCTATTGAAGATACAAGAGCGAAACGCGCATAGTACCTACGCTACGCGACACGTACTTAATAAAGTGACAGGAGTCACTTGATTTTAATTTTGCATGTGATGTTAGGGCTGAATTTTATTTCTGACCGTAAAAACTATGGCTATTTCTGACCGTAAAACTATGGTTTACTCAAAAACTATGAGAGTTTCGGTTTCACAGATAAGTCTCAGAAACAGTAAATAATGTACCTCTCAAGCCTGTGAAGTAATATTTCAGTTTTCATTTCACGTTGTATACATATCGCGCCGAGAAAACGTAATTCAAATAATGAATTTAAAAACAAAAGTGTAAACTTACGCGACAAGAGTTGGCCTGTTCCCGCAAAGCCTTGATGGTGTTACCAAAGGCCTCGAGATCAGACAACAGGGCCTCGTGCTTCTTCAATAAGGCCTCAGAGGAGTCCTCATCCTTGCCGTAGTCCTGAGTGTTTGCCATGGGTTCTTTCTCGCGCATCCACGATTCCGCCTCGTTGGCATCAGCGAAGTATTGCTGCGCTTGAAGGGAGTCCTCTAAATCTTGTTTGCGCTGTTAAATCAAAAATAAACCATAGTTGCATAAATAAAATAACAGTTAATTAACTAGAAAGTGCCGAGTGCTGCTTAATAAGACTGTATGACATTATTTAATAAAGAAATTGGGGATAAATAAAACTACTTTATCATGTAGTTTAAAAAATTAGTTAATAATTTTCTCTTTTTAAAGTTTTCTTCAAGTGTAGGTAAAACACTTTAATAAAAACAGAATGGATACTGTTTTATTGTAAACAAAACCAAAAAAAAAAAAAAAAAAATGCAAATACAAAAGCAAGATAAGAATGAAGGTATAATAAATAAAAAAAAAAAAAACAGTCTGGTACCTGGAGAGCTTTTTCTTGCAGCTGGGTCCAGGTAGAGTGCAGTGCGTGTAGGCGGGCGGCGATATCCGCGGCGGCGAAGTGGCCCGCGTCCCGCAGAGCGGCGCCGGCCGCGCGGACCGCCTCCACGCGGGCTTCGTGTTGAGCCATTTCACCCATTACGGCTTGATGCTTCTTCATCAGGTTCTGTACGCCGATGAGGTCCCGACCTGGTACGATCAGAATTTTGCATTTATAGATGACTAGCTGTTGCCCGCGACTTCGCCTGCGTTTGGTTTTGTTTTTTGATGTGGCATTAAATTCAATTGTAGTTCTAAAAAAATTCAAGTATTCAGTATCGCTAAGCCTTAAATGAGAGTTTTGCTGCTGTCCGCTGAGGAGTTCCAACAACAGTTAGGGCGAAATTAATCACATATTATAACCTATATAGTACAAAAATAATTATTTAAATCGGTTATAATTTGTCCGAGTTATGGTGTAAAATCGTCAAACACTTTCATCCCCTCTCCCAAAGGAACCGAGCTTAACGTCGGAATAAAAAGTATCCTATATTACTTCTAACACTTCCAAGAATATGTGTACTAAGTTTCATGAGGATCGGTTAAGTAGTTTTTGCGTGAAAGCGTAACAAACAAAGTTACATTGACATTTATAATTAGTAGGGAAGTAGGAGTATTAGTTGGAGAACTTTCGGGGAAGTACTACCACAATGATAATTTCTGCCGCTAAGCAGCATTGTTGCAATGCCGTGTTCCGGTCTGAAGGATGTGGTTGCCGCTGCATTACCCGCATACGAGGGTTAACACCTGCGCCTCAGGTTGAAGGATACAGGACGGCACGTTGCACATCGTGCTGCTTGCATGCCCTGCTGTTGCCGTTTATTGGCAATGGTTTCCCACTAACTATCAGGGGGGCCATATGCTTGGTCCATCAATTATAACTATATAAAGACGATAGCCGAGAAGGCGGATTTATTTTGATGAACTCTGAGTGAACTCACAAATATAGCGATTTGGATTTTATCATATACATTATAGTTATATTATTAAATTTTACATAACATGCTGCATTGTCGTATTAGGATAACTTTTACCTGTAATGACAAAAATGTAAGATGGTAATAAATAAATAAATAAAAGAAATCCTGAAAATAGCTCAGATGACTGAGATGATCCCATGCCGTAGAGATAATGTAAAGCATGTCCCGGGTATCAATAGTTCTAACAATATTGTTAAAGCCCACCAACCCGCATTAGTAGTTATAATTTCAGATTGATTAATTTCAAAACATTCTAAATTTAAATTTTGATTTATTTCAAGTCTGCCTAATTCATATGCACTGTTTGCAGTTATTCTACCTTGGGTTCAGAAGACAGATTTTACCGAGACAAAGTTAAATAAATGAGTAAAAATAAGGTACAGGGTCTGCGTAAGGTACAGGGATCATTTGTGGGATTGAGTATACGCTTTTATAATATGATTCCTAAGGTGATTTTGGACCTGCCAATGCACAAGTTTAAAGAATTTTTTAATGACAAGGTTGCTTGGAAGCATCCGGCTCCGCTTTCAGCTCTCACAAGATAGAAAAATGAATGTTAAAATGCAAAATGTAAATTGTTGATGTTGGAAAAGAGCAACTGCTGAGTTTCTTGCCGGCTTCTTCTCGGTAGAATCTGCCTTCCGAACCGGTGGTAGAATCACTACAAACAGACAGACTTGACGTTTCAAAAGTGCTTATATTAGGCCTACTTGAAATAAATGAATTTTGAATTTGAATTTGAATTTGCAGTTGACAGTAATTTTTTACCTGTAATGTGAACTGTACCATAAAATGAGGAAAATGGAAAGTTTAAGGGCTAGCAACATTCCAGGGGTGTGAAGTTTTGGGACTGAATGCATGCATGCAATAATCGCTGAATTCTTTATGTTCTTTATAAAGGAAACGGAAACGATTACATACTAATTTGGGCCCAAACTGTTACAAGATGAAATTGATGTGAACTAATAGGTTGACTCCTATCAGTCCCTTGCTGAAAATTCTGAAAGTTTTGACAATCTGAGAGTTTTAGTAAAAATAAGTTTATGTTACAATCTTTAACTAATAGCTTTGAATAAGTATTTTTTTTCTTAATCCGTATGGTATTATTATGATTGTTTAATATTTATCTATTTCACCGACTTGTAGACGTAAGAAACGCATCCTTATAACGGCCGGACCATAAGTTTTCATGGTGTAAGTTTCGGTCGATCGCATCCAAGGGCTAAATTTTTAACAAATAATATTTATTTACCTCTATTGGTAGAAGCGATGATGGGTTCCTTCTCGCGGATCCACGCGGCCTCGTCGTCGAGGTCGCGGAACAGTTGCTGCGCTTGCAGAGAGTCGAGTAGCCTGCGCTTGCGCACCGCCATTGGCTTATCAAGGGCTGCGTAGCGAGCAACCAGGGCATCCTAAAAAATAATAGCATATTAATATTCCACTGGCTTTGCTGCACAGATCTTCATCTATCTCTACCTATCTGCTTCTCCGTTTGCCTCTACGGAATGTCGGTGTCCCGCCTTTGATCCCTCCACAATAAGTGTTGTATAATATTCTGAGTGGAGTTAATTTCGGGAACACAAATACATATTTTTTGTATTGCAGTTGTATTAATATATTTAGGTACTAGGAAGCGGTGATAGCGCATTGGGTAGGAGCTCGCTTTCACTTTCAAAAGGCCGAGTTCGAATCCCAGCACGCACCTCTAACTTTTCTTAGTTACGTGCGTTTTAAGTAATTAAAATATCACTCGCTTCAACGGTGAAGGAAAACATCGTAAGGAAACCTGCATGCCTGAGAATTCTATATAATGTTCTCAAAGTTGTGGAGTCCACCAATCCGCACTGGGCCAGCGTGGCCTTAACTCCTTCTCATTGTGGGCGGAGACCCGGAGGAGAATCACGAAGCTGTTCAGAGCTTCGTTATGAGCTGCCTTAGTGTTGTACACCGGTACGGTGTAGTATCTTAATAAATTTATTTAGTAATATATTATCTTTAGTAACTTCGTTTTTAATAAGCATTTAAACGAACTAGTTAGTCAAGCTCATTAGTAGTCGAAGGTGGACTGCCTCGTGGTCGCAGTGCGTCATAACAAATGATCAACGGTCGATCGCGGGGTTCTGGGCTAGATTCCCCAGTCGGGCTTCAAAAATTGTTAGGTGAACGTTATCTGTCAAAAAAGCTACTATTTCTTCACTTGCAGCTTACTTCTTAACACTGCATGCTAGGATTCGAACTCGGCCCTCCAATAGTGAAGTCGAAGTGCTAACCACTGGGCTATCAGCACCAACGAATAGTCATCGAAGATGATTGCACATACCCTCTTGGCCTTGATATTGTCTGCGTCGAAGTGTCCTCGCTCAATAAACTGTTCGGCCGTTTCGCGCAGTGCGTCGATGCGTTCCGCGTGCGAGCTAACATCCGCCTCTAGTAGAGCGTGCTTCTTTTGGAGGTTCTGCACGCTTGTCAAGTCCTGGTGGAAATAAATGGTAACATTATACTAACTTTTTTTTGAACCAGTTATTTAACTAGAATTTCTATTAGCTTTAGGCCAGAAGATATTTGGAATTAAGTTCTAATAATAAAAAAAAAAAAAAAAAAAAATCTTTTTTTATTCCAAAAGACAATAATGTAAACAGGTAACCAAAGCTTAACAATAAAATAAGCTAAAGACCCTAATAACTAAACTGAGTATAAACCAAGGAAATGAGGGATTTTAGAGTAACTCCAGAGCGTAGCGAGATTTTTGCACCTAAAATCCTAAATGTAGCGAGGGTTTAGGGGCGTCCATAACGAAGGCAGTTTCAGCCGAGTGGAACTATCTCAGTTTGTCAGAAATCACAACTTATACTTAATTTTATTCATATTTATTAAGAAGGTTGATTGGCGCAATGGGCAGCGACCATGCTTTCCGAGTCCAAGGCCGTGGGTTCGATTCCCACAACTGGTGGGAAATGCTTGTGTGATGAACATGAATGTTTTTCAGTGTCTTGGTGTTTATCTTCAATTATAAGTATTTATTCATTAAAATATTCATCAGTCATCTTAGTACTCATAACACAAGTTATGCTTACTTTGGAACTAGATAGCGATGTGTCTTTCGTAGTATATTTATTTATTTACTTTTTATTACTATTATTAATTGTATTTACTTGTTCAAGAAGGTTTCTTTGAAAAATTTACAAGCGGTAATCATCTATTAATTCATTCATGTTAACATAGTTTAAAAACGCTTCATTATCTGTAGATAAGAAAAGTGTTATTTTTAGAAGTTGATCTAGTTAAACCACTATAAAGAACGATTATTAAGGTTGCTTCTTTGGTTTATTGGTGAGTTTGACGACTGCAGATAATAGACCATGAATATATAGTATTGAGTTTTTCCTATCATACTATGTGAGTGAGGGAATAGAAAGTGCATCTGTCTTTGGGCACCATAACATCAAACATTCACCTTGCCTTTAATAATTGTTCAATTATTAATTGTAAAGTCAACATCTCCTGAGGATGCTCCGGTTCCGGAGTTAAACCGTAGAGTAGTGCTTTACGTGTACATTGCCGAAGATCTGTTTGGTGTGGAGTATAAGGATAGAAGAAATTATAAATAACACCATACAGATTCTCTTGATTTTCGCGGACTATAGAAAATTAAGCTTAATTTTCATAATATATCGTGGATTTCTGCAAAGTAACGCCTGCTTCTATGTAAGAATCACCTTGCCGTAATCCTCGCTGAGCAGTTGTCCTTCAACTTCAGACAGCCACAGCTCAATGTCCTCGGAAGCGCGGTTGAATTGCTGTTGCGCGGCCGCCTCTTGCAGTTTGCTTCCCTTCAGCTCCGATGCTTGCACCAGCCTCTCCCAGAGGGATCCCAGTTCGTCCACGCGAGACTCGATTTGAGCTGTGTAAAATATTATATACATTTTAATTATAGTTTAACTAGCGTACCCAGCCCGCTTCGCAGGGCTAGATTTGGCTCTATTTTATTTAAACAATAAACTTACATAATTAAATTTTTATTTTAAGTCTCATAATATATTAAATCATATATTTCTCTGCTTATTAATTCTCTTCTATTCTCTTCTCGAGCGGGTGAAGATCATTATCTACACCCATGTACACCCAACAATAGAATATCATCATAGTAAATAAAAGCTGTATTTGACAGTTTGACAGTTCAAAAATAGGAGTGCTCCGATCGTCACCAAACAACGGAGATTCCCTGAAAGTTTCATTGAAATCGGTCCAGCCGTTTCGGAGCCTATACGGAACATACCCACACACTTTCTCTCTTATATATATATATAGATAAGCTAATTGGTAGCGCAGTTGGGTAGGAGCTCGACTTCACCTTCCGGGGGCCGAGTTCGAATCCCAGCACGCACCTCTAACTTGTCTAAATTATGTGCGTTTTTAATTAAAATAAATAATTAATAAATATACTACCAAAATACACACATCGCCATTTCGCCCCAAAGTTAGCGTAGCTTGTGTTATGGGTACTCAGATGACTGATGAATATTTTTATGAATGATATACATAAACACTTAGAATATAAATATAAACACCCAGACACTGAAAAACCTTTATGCAAAAAAAAAATTAAAAATATTACTTCTTTTTGTGGAACTATTTATGTGTTTAAATAAATCGCGAGGAAACCGGCATGCCTGAGAGACCTACATAATGTTTTCACTAAACAACACTTAAACCAGGTGCCTAACGATTTGGGTGGTTGCATAAAGAAAAAAACGTTTCACTAACTTCATGATGACTGATGATGTTAGGCACCACCTAAATTTACGAAACCGGACGGTTACCAAAACACCATGTTTAGGGCACTCGTAAGCTAACACTGGGCAGATTGAAAGGACATTTTTTTTCAAATATCTGTACGAAAAATGAAAAATATGCACACAAAAATATCACACGCGGTGGCAAGAATCATAGACAAGTTAGGGTATATAAGTTCCAAGGTGCAATATGTTACTCTAAAAAGTATTTATCATTATGATCAAGTACAAAGACACCGAAAAATGGTACATCTTGTATCTCCTTTTTATTATCAAGTATTTAATTTATATTATATAAATAAAATATTTGAAAATATAAAAGGATTGCTGTTCGCTCATGAGTCAAGGTTTTTTTCATAAGGATAAAGAGGTTTGTGTGGTGATTGTTCTCGCATTATTTCTGTTTATTAATCATTTATTGTAGACTTCAGCTTCAGTTAATTACACTTTCATACTTCATTATTCGCGACTAGGGAGTAACCCAGTTTTTATTCTGATGGAAGTAACGCTTACGTCAGACGTCTGTGTACTTTCCTCTATTTAATAATCATAATTTGGATTGGTCGTAAGTATATATCATATACTCCACGACTTCTTGACTTATACGCCAGCTAGTGGCAAATATCATAATTGATCCGTTTGAAAATTTCCAATATTTTCAAACGGATCAATTGTGAATAGCAAAGTATAAATTGTATAATATAAATTGAACAGTTTTAAAAAAAAATATTTTAAATTACAATTATAAAATCTGAAAGTGACATTAATGAATTTTAAATAGAATATAAAATTAAATGGCCGAGTCCCATAAACATTTTACTCTTTCATCAATAAATAGTAATAAAAGTTTTACTTCAATCTCGCGTAAAGGTTACACGCAAACGCGTATAAAAAAAATATTCATACGCATTTCCTTGAATAGAGAAGTAAGAAAACAAAAAAGAAAGTAGGCAAATTTTGTTATTTCGAACCCTATATCAATAGGCATCAATAGGTTAAAGATTACCAAAGAAACCAAAATAATATTAGAATGTCGGTGAGCAAGACCACTTACGTCTAGCAAAATGCTCCTGTTCAAGCAGCTTAGAGCCGAGAGCGTTGATCTCGTCGACGCGCGGTTTATTCGCCTGCAGCTCTTGCTCGAAGTTGCCATGCTTCTGCACTTTGCCATTCAAGTTCGTGGGGTCCAAGTAAGAGTCGTCAGTGGCGAACTTCAGCTTCTCGTTGATCCAACCTAAGAACGGGGTAAAGGTTATGAAAGTCATCATTTCCTTAATTTTAAATGATTTGAGTGAATTGCTGTAACTTCATATCTTAATATTAATTTACTGTAAGATGGTGATAACAAAAAAAATTACCCGGCTAATTTTGTTGTGGGATTTTGTTAGACCACGGCGTGTTTGGAACCACCCTCGTAGCTTTAGGTTTAAATTGGCGAACGAAGTTATCACCATCCCCTCTTACAAATATGTAAACATATATGTATGAACGTTTCATAAGTGCCTGTGATAGAACTACATAAATAAAGAAATTTTAAATTTGAATATGAATTTTTCCGGTACTTTAACCTGTTCATTCATGTGGGTAAAATATCGGTTTTAATATATCGTTCTTTTCCAACGAAAACGAAATAACCTATTAGGTTATTTCGATTTCAGTTTAAATGAAAACCGAAATAATACTTCCGAGGCTTTAGAGGTAAATTATTTACCGTCTCTGAGACTGATCTGTGAAACTGAGACGCTCATAGTTTTTGAGAAAACCTTTATAACCAGTTTTAACTGAAAGGAATCAGATACAGCCCAGAAGCCGTCACTTTATTAGGTACGCGTCGCGTAGCTTAGGTACTATGCACGTGCCGGTCCTTTATCTTCAATAGGGTTGTCATAAGTAAACACTTAAAATGCTTTAAACTTTTTGTATGGAAAAATAAATATGCTTCTTTTGATTTAACATTTTACAGGGTGATTGAAATGAAATGAAATATACTTATGCACCCAGAATGTCGTAATTAAGTTACACGTTGTATAAATATTCGTTTTGGTTAGCTAAATAAATATTCGTTACTTCAAAACCAGGTTCGAAGCCTGGTTTGTTCTTGCACACTTGTAAGAAAATTACACAGCTTTTTCGCAATACAATAATAATAATTATAGTTTTAATGCTACAAGTGTTCCACGAAGACGATAAACGCGGTAGGTGCTTTTATAAACTTTGAAGACGCATACAGCTTTAAAAATTTATTTATACACTACAGAACATACTCTTTTAACAGTTTTGTTTGCTATTTTATCCAGCGCTATGTAACGAGATTTCAGTAAAATATTTAGAATGTTAAAAAATATGACTTTTTTCTTTGGTATTATAAATGTTAGATGTATGCGCGCCTACATTCTCCAAAACGTAACTCTGTTCTGTTCTCTTGTGCTTACCTTTGGTCTCGTCACAGTCACGTTCAAACTGCTGATATTTGTAAGCGTCTTCCAAAAGGGCGCGGCGTTGGCTTGACTTCTCTAGGAGAGCTGCGCGACGTTCGAGAAGCTAGAAATTATATAAATATATCAATTATTCTCTCCCTATTAATGTCTTCTATGATATTTTTGTTATTACATCTACAAATTCACAGAATTAAGAACATACAGAAACCGTGTACACGAATAATATTGAAGCATCAAAAGTCACTGCACTTTAGAATGGTTTCTCGAACAAATGGTTAGTCACTTCATACCATTTAGCAGTTAAAAGTAATTATTTCACCTCTAATGCTTCAATCGTTTACCATAAAATGAGAAAATGCGAAAAAGTTTGAGAGCAACATTCCGCGGGTGAAAAGTGAGTCTAGCGCGGGGCGTTTTCACTGTTTTGGATACAATAATGTGATAGCGAACGCAGGAAAAATAAATTATTGTATAAGCCACATTCCACAGCGTTATTTGGGAATAGTATTTTCATTATGGCGCCTAAAATATACAACAAATTGCCAGCGTCACTAGCCAACAGAAACATAAATCTTGTAGATTTTAAAGATAAGATAAAAAAATTACTTATTGGGAAATGTTATTATACCATCCAAGAATATTTAACAGACACAATATTATAGGTTTGACATTTACAGTGATTATAATTTGACATGAATAATAATATTTGTACTTTTGATTTTATTCTTATTTTAATAATAGCACTCTTAAATTTTATTCTTATTTTAATAATATCGATTGATTTAAGATAGTATTATTATTGTATAATTGTAGTACGATTATATATATTTTTTGCATGCCATCTAAGGCGGATTGTTTGTCCCTATGTTTTGTGTACCTACTAACAATGTAATACCAATCTGCAAATAAACGATTTGATTTGATTTTGATTGATTTGAATAATGTTGCAGTGTTAATTGGCGCAGTTTGCAGCGACCCTGCTTTCTGAGCCCAAGGCCGTGGGTTCGATTCCCACTACTGGAAAATGTTTGTGTGATGAGCATGAATTCATCGGGAATCTTAGTACCCATAACACAAGTTATGCTTACTTTGGGGCTAGATAGCGATGTGTGTATTGTCGTAGTATATATAATACATTATTATTATTTTATTTCTTTATTTTTGCATACAATAATGGCTGTAGGTTCTTAATTAAATGTAAAAATTATTTTAACTTACCATCTCTCTGCGCTGTGCAACATCATCTGCGGCATAATGTTGTCCTTCGATAAGTTTCGTAGCAAACTCGTCTAAAGCCTTGATCTTTTCCTCTTGGGCGGCCAGAGACTTCTCGAAATCTTCGTGTTTCTTTAGCAACGCTTCAACTGAGTCTAGAGAGTCACCTACATCCTCGTTGGCAAGGAAAGCCTGTTAAAAATCATAGATTTATTATACATATATGTGTATTACATATACATATATGTAATACACATATACGTATTAACATGTCAGCTTGAAAATATATTCCAGGATAACTTTACAAATTTAAACCATTGTCCCAACTGAGTAATTCAAAATAAACTTGAGAAATTTTTAAGATAATTCTTATTTTGTATATTTTATAAAAAACAACGTCTTAAGTTCTTGTTACGCAATTAATTTTGTTCTTTAATTTACACAGACTTAAGTATGGCTATAGGATTTACAGTATGTAGTTACCTACTTTCTACTACAGGTTCCTACTTGGATAATATGTGAATGTTCAAAATTATTGCCCGATGGTTGCCTTATAGTCTCATTTGAATCGGAGTTCTAACAAACTTATACCATTGTCACATCGTAAGTGACATATTTACTTATGAGACATAGTGAGACATTTATTTTTGGTTATGATTATTTTCAAACTCTGATGTTGCCACAATGGCCACCTTTAAGATTTCTTTATATCAATGTATTTTACGATCAGCAAATTCATGCTGTAATTGTCAAACATACAGTACAAGTTGAGACGGCCGATTGGCGTAGTGGGCAGCGACCCTACGTTCTGAGTTCAAGGCCGGAGTTCAATTCTCACAACTGGAAAATGCTTTTCAGTGTCTGAATTCTTATATGAATCTATATTATAAGTATTTATTAACATTATTCATCAGTCATCTCATAGTATCCATAACACAAGCTAAGCGTACTTTGGGACTAGATGGCAATATTTGTATTGTATTAGTATAAAAAAATAGTTTTTCAATAAGATTATTTGTTAAACCGTGTATGTTGTTGGTGTAAATGAATAATTAAAAAAAAATATATTTACACCAACGTTAAATTTCCTTATTTTTCACAAAACTAAAAGCGCACTCACCTCTTGCTTGTGCATCCAGGCGTCGGCTTGTTCCGTGTCGCGGTAGAACAACTGCAGGTCCATGCACTGTAGGTAGAGCACGCGGCGCTGCTCCCACAGTGCGTGCAGGGCCGCGCGGTCGCGGTGCAATGTGTCCAGCGCCGACTGGACCTCCGCCGAGCCGCGGTGTCCCCCCTCGACCAACGCCTGTCCGCTGACCACGCATGCGTTCATCACGTCTTCGCGCGCGTCCATTTCACCCTGAAAACGAGTTTATATAAAATTAGTTGGAATGACAAGAAAAAGTGTTTGCGTGTAACCTCTACGCGCGATTGCTGTAAAACTTTTATAATGAAAGAAAGAGTAAAATGTTCCTTGGACTACGCCATTTTATTTAATACTAGCTGTCCCGGCGAACTTCGTAGCGCAAATTTTTTTTTTTTTTATAACGTTATATTTTAGTACTTATTATCCTATTCCGGTCTAAGAGGAATCCAAAAAATCAAATATCATAAAAATTGCTCCAGCTGTTCTTGAGTTATAAATGGTGTAACTAACACAACTTTCTTTTCTACTATTTAATTTTATAATATTTATTTAAAATTCATTAATGTCACTTTCACATTTTATAAATATTTTCATTTGATAAATATAATAATTGAAAGTAGAAAATTGAAGGTATGATCAGCACAAGCAATATAACCTTGTCTTTGAATATTATAGAATGTCGCAATCGTCAGAAAATTTATTAATATTTTATTTATTGCAAAAATTAATAAATAAACAAGTATATTTAGAGATTTTCAAAAAACTTTGCATTTGTTGAATTTTTACTCATTTTCTTTCCAATATTTCCCAGCGACAAAAATAAAAGATGGGCTAAAAGCCCGGCAGCGATTTCACTATCTTGACATATAGTCTGTAGTATTACCTTATGCTCCTGGTGTCGTTCGAGCAGAGCCTCCGCCCCGGGCACGTCTTTTGCGAGGTCGTCGGCCGCGATGAGCGCGCGAATGTCGCTCATCCAGGAGATCAGGTCGCGGTAATCAGCCAGGAAACGGTGCAACGCGTAAGACGACTCCAGCTCGGTGCGGCGTTCCTGTGAAAGAAACAGTTGCATAAATAGACAGTTGGGTGAAATTGTTGTACGAGACGACTAAAAACTCTTTTATTATCGTCCTTTTTAGTGTAAAGTATGTTTTAACAAAATTTTAAAAAAAAGCATTAAAAGTATTTCTCAACGCTTTGAAAATAAACTCAACACTAAAAATGTAACAAAAAGATTACATTAATAGACAAGAAAGAAAAATATAACAGATTTGTGTACAATAGTTTTATGTTACGTGAATTAAAAAAATATCTACAATTTACGTGTAAATCTTACCTGAGCTTTCTGCACAAGTCTCTGCCATGCCTGCGTGATCTCGTCCCGCTTGGAGTGGATGGCGGGCGCGTGGTCGGCGTGGATGGCTGCCAGGCGCGCGGCCTCTCCGTCGAGGGTAGCCACCTTGTCTTCCAGGGCAGCTAGGTCACGCTCAACGCCCTCGTGTTTACGCTGCGTGAAGACAATAATATTATTATAGGACTAGAGGACCCGGCACTTAATAGCCTGCAGCAATAAGGCCACCTTCGCATGCCTACAATTTTTATTTTTTATGTTACAACTTTATTTCATGTATATTCTGAATTGTGATTCTTTTTAATATATATTTCCTTTTTTTTTTTTTTTTATAACGAGGAGGCATTGATTGATGCATACACAAAACAAACAAAAAAAATTATCATTTGTTTTTTACTTCCCACAGATACATTTTACGGATGCCTATCCGGGACAAAAGTATATTTTGTCCCTCCAGGATGCTGCATGCTATTGAGATCAATGCAGGCTTTGAGGTTTTTTTTTTATATATTTGTCGGAGATTAAAATTAAAGTGATTATTATTTAGAACGCCATCTGTTATAAAATAGTTGTGCTACACAAAATTGTGAAGCGCCGTCTATGTGCGAACTCAGGTATTGTTCGTTCTAGTTTATTCAATCGCTCAATTGACTTCGACATTCAAATTAAATCACTCACATCACTTGCACATTCGAGGTCAATCGTTCGGTTGAGTTTGACATTCAAATTAGGGTTGGTGTGGCGGGGGTTGACGATTTGTTTAGAGTAGGGCTGGTGCCCGGTGGACAGTTGTTGTTGAGAGCTTAGTGGAGCATGGTCTCTAGTCACACCGCCGCGCCAAACCCATCGTTCGCTACATAGTGCTATTTACAAAGTGTTTAAAAGTGATATCTGTGTGAACTACAGTGTGTTAATTATTATTCGAAGTGTAAATATTGTGTGCAATAAATCATGTGATTAGCTTCTCGCGTTTATTTGCCCGAGTACCCATAACTATGCAATCGGATCAAGAAGAAGAACTCGCCCACGATAATGAGGTGCCACCTCGGCCTTCGTTATATTTATGCTGTGGAATAAAAATAAATAAAGCCTTTATCTCTCGCTGTGAAATGCCAGCGTGCAGAATTATCTCTAGCCCATGTAACGCCCGAATGCAATTATTACCCTAGGGTCCTCCAGCAAGCGTCTGTAAACGTTATGTCAATGTTAAGAAAAAAAGACTTTCATCATTCGATCAGCTGATCGATTATTATGTATGGAGAGTCTATTGAAAGGGGCGAGTGCACACACTGCGCCATAGGTAAAGACGCCTATCAACGCCAACATGAATAAAGTTTTTTGGAATTAGAATATTATGATATTAAATTCAAGTACGTACCTGCAGCGTCTGAACGGTGGCGAGGTCGCGGCCATAATCATCGGAGCCCAGTACGACGTCCTTTTCGGAGATCCAGGCGATGGTCTCGTCAGCATCGCGGTTGAACCGCTGGATCTCGTGCGCGCCGAACAGGCGTTCCTGGCGCATCAACGCCATCTGGCGAAGACGCTGCCACGCTTCGTTGAGCTCCTGCCAAAGTTGTCACGATTAGTGGTAGTGCAAACCAGCGTTGATTTTTGGGTTCAACCTACATGGTGTTAGAGTGTTCTTAGCTATGTTTGATGAAAATCTGTCGAAGATGGCCGCCTCCACAAAATGGCACATATTTTTTCGCAACTCCTTCAAATTCTTAAAGGGTAAGGGACTAACGAAACCACTGAAAAATAGGGTTATTGTTGGTTTCTAGTTCTAAAGCGGTCCAGATGGTAGAAATATAACAACAGGGGAATCAATCGAAACCAGCAAATTTTTAAAGTTATCTACGAGAAAAATGTTTTGGAACTTCTAGTCTAGCTAGCTAGGCTAGGGTATCAAAGTTAACATATCCAAAAATCAACCCCTACAAAATAAGATCAAGTTGGCCCGAAAGAGGCGGTTAAAATTCATAGTGTTATTGTTGGTCGTAGATATCATATAATTAGAAAGGATGCCCGATTCTATACAACTGACACTTACGTCTTTTCTCTTAACGATGGTCTCTCGCTCGGGATGTCCCTCGAGCACGAGTCTCTCAGCCAGCTGGTTAACTTCGGTGACGCGGTATTCCTGGGCCGCCATGTCCTTTTGGAATTCATCGAACTTGCGCTGCAGTACTTCAACGTGTTCCAGGTCTGAGCCGAACTCGTCGGCGCATACGAATGTTTCCTGTTAAACAAAAGCAATTTTAATAACGATCGCGATATGGTTAATGCGCGTTATTTACTAGGTGTGTTCGAGCGGAGTAGTTAGGACTTCGGTTTCACTTTCGGGGCGCCGGATCGATTCCCACCAAGCTCCTCTAACTTTTCTAAGCTATAATAAGAAATAATGTTCAAAGATGCATAAGTAAAAACATTAAATCAAAAGAAGCATATTAATTTTTCCATACAAACAGATTCAAAACATTATAAGTGTTTACTTATGACAATCCTATTGAAGATAAAAGACACACATGCATAGTACCTACGCTATAAAGTGACAGGACTCACTTGATTTTAATTTTGCATGTGATGTTAGGGCTGTATCTGATTTCCTTTATTGAAAGTTATGGCAGTGGTTTTCTCAAAACCTATTAGGTTTTCGGTTCAGATGATTTTCAGAGACAGTACACAATGTACCACTAAAGTCTGTGAAGAATTATTGAGGTTTTCATTTACACATTGTATATAATGCTCTGTATGAATAAATAACTGTACCTTATCATGAATCCAGAACATAACTTCGTCGCAGTGGCGCAGGAACTGTACCAGCACCAACGCCTGCTGTAACTTCATGCCCTTCTCTGCGAGTCTCGAGAGGAGCAACTCCCACAGTCTGTGTAATTCGTCCAGCCTCTTCCGGATGGTCTCAGAGGCGAAGTGGCCGGCCGAGATCATCTCGCTGCCGGTGTTGTCCAGTACCACGATCGCGTTGGAGTGCGCCGCAACTTCGGCCTCGAAGGCTTGGTGCTTTTGTATCTTTGCCTGATTTCAACAAACATAACATATCAGTTAATACCTTCAATATGAATAGGCATGATGACTAATTAAGAATAACTGCACTATGATGTTTGGAGGTATATACTATATCCAAAAATTGCAATATATTTAAAGAAATGATTTCCTGCGAAAACGCTCGCCGGGTGTCATGGCCGTACTCGTGACGTCAGCAGCAAATTAGAGATTCAGAAAGAATTCAATAAAAATTAATTCTGATATATATATTGATAGATTCTGATTCTGATATATATCTGATAGATATATATATATATATTTCTGATATTATTGATAACAAATAACTTGGCAACTGATGAAAATAGTTGATACACGCAGATTTTCGAAAATCAAGAGGCACAAAACTATGATTATGTAAAAGTGACATCATCATTTTAAATTCGGCGTTTCAACTGTCATGGCGAATCGGTAGATTTTGCAATTATATTTATTGAAAATAACTACCAATCTCACTTCGAATATAATAAATAAAAATACGTTTGTCATTTACTGTCATCACGCCTATTGTGGATCTGTATTTTTTAATACTTTACGCAAACGTGGCGACGCTTTCGAGTATCGAAACACTATAAAGTCAAAGGAAAATAGACTTAAGCTTGCTCATTTTTGAATTGCAAATTCTGTCATCTTATTTATAGAATAGAAACTGATCTTCGATTAAGAGTGCACAGGTCTTGTACTCAGGATAAGGGCAGTAGTAAATAGTGATTTCAAATAAGTTGTAGTTTAAGTAAGTTTTAAGTAAAAATTTAGTTATTTTATTGGTGTAATATTTTTTACAGACACTATAAAAGTTATGTTTTTAAATTATTTGAGCTATTTTGACTGACTCTTGAGAACGGGAGTCGGGAATGCAATTGCAGTTATTTTATGTTTTCCTTTTTAAAGAAATGAGAAGGGACTTAATAAACACAAAATTAAGGTAAATTGTATCACCTTGCTTAGTCCATGTGAATGAATATGAGCATATTTTTATGTAGATTAAGATATACTAACATTCGTTTTAAATATGTTAATGAGCCTCAGTTGGTCAAAAAAGTATTTTATTCGTCACAGTTTCTTAGCGTCACAGTGTACTGAGAGTACCTGTGCTGTGTTGGTGGCGTCTATTCAAAAAAGGTCAAACTACTGGTAGAATGCCACTGTGTCAGGATTTGAATCTTTTTAGTTTTTTTTACAAATCACATAACAGTCTCCTAATATTTGGTCTGATCATACCTGCAGGTTAGTGGGATCTTTGTAGCTCTCATCACTGGCTGCCTGGAGCTTCTCCTGGATCCAGGATTCGAGTTCGTCAGCGTCGCGCTTGAAGTACTGGAAGCGACGGGAGTCCTCGAGCTTCTCGCGCTTAGCACGCGCCTCTTGCTTGAAGTCCTCATAGCGGTTAAGCACCTGTAATAAACATGACGAATTACTTATATGCAATTGTATTGAATTGCATCCCTACTAATATTATAAATGCACAAGTGTGTTTGGACTGAGCAACAATTCAACATGATTTTTTTATAGATAATACAGACGACACATTATAGATAATAATCAGAACCGATGGGATAATGTGCTCTCAAAGGCATTTTTACGCCGGGCTGATATTGCGAATTTTTGGCCATAAAAATCAAATATATCCATCACGATCCTTTGTAGAGACAGTAATTGCATAACAAGTACAAAAAAAACCCGGCTAAATAAGGGTACCGTACCATTATCTATATAACGTGTAAATGAAAACCGAAATAATACTTCACAGGCTTTAGAGGTTCATTATGTACTGTCTCTGAGACTTATCTGTGAAACCGAAAACCTAATAGTTTTTAAGTAAATTACTGCCTTATTTTTTACTAAAGATTCAGCGAATCTTGCGAATCCGTTTGTATGGAAAAATAAATATCCTTCTTTTGACGTACTATTTTACAGGGTGATTCCTTAAGAAATATTATATACTTAGGCATCCTTCAATATTATTTCGTAATTCGGTTACACGTTGTATAAGGACGGCAAAAAAATCATGTGCGTCGTATACAAAATAATTATTTAATGGGGCTCCCCCATTAAATAATTATTTTGTTCTACTTTTGAGTATTTGTTGTTATAGCGGCAATAGAAATACTTCATCTGTGAAAACTAACGCGGTTACGGACTGACAGAGACAGAGGTATTAATTGTCCCTTTTTACCCTTTGGATGCGGAACTCTAAAAAGGATCTCAGCTGCAACATGGCCACTATCTGTACCTGCGCCAATTGCATAGTTGCTACTTCAGATCGAACTATGCACTTATATTTAATACAGGGCTTATAAAAGGATTAGAGTTAAAGCAAAATGCAAATCCTATTTAGTAAAAAACAGTAACAAGTTAACAGCCAAATTAAAAAGACAACAGTCGTTTACCTTTGACCTTAATGACAAGACTAATCAAATCAACATTATTTTGTACCAATAAGGTGGCTTTATTTATAACATATACTAAACTTATAGATTTAGCTATAATGTAAGGCACTTATTAATTGTTTAGTAACAAGCATTGACATATTTTTTTCAACAATAACAAGTACATACTAAGTGCATTGGTGTTACATAAAAATATAAAAATAATATATTGCTTTATACAAATGGTCATGTTACTAATTTACTAATACAATGGTCATAAGGTTAATATACTTCATGCCTAGAGTTGACTACTATGTTTCCAAATTTCACACTCGAAATTGCGGGTAATTTTGGAAAGTTTGCTGTTTTTAGGGTACACATAATGTGCTTATCTTTACACACCTGTTTTATAAATTTAAAATAACAATACAAGAAATTTTTCGGGACCGACAGAATTTGGACCCGCGACTCTCTGGCAATCGCGGTCTGAGCGCTTTCTCCAATTAAGCTACGGCTCTCCTACCGTCGGTGCCGACATTAGTATAAATTCAAATTCATTTATCACCAGTTCGAAAAGCAGATTCTACCGAGAAGAGCCCGCAAGAAACTGAGTTGCTCTTTTCCAACATCAACATTTACAATCATTTTTCTATCTTGCGGGAGATGAGAGCGAGGCTGGCTGCTTCCACTCTACCTTGTCATAAAGCAATTCATCAAATGTATACCTTGCTGTATTAGATGTGATTTTAATCATTTTTTAAATGTATGTAGTGGTAGGTCAAGAACTACCTTAGGAATATATATGCCTTTCACATCAGTCTTATAGCGACTGTAGCGTCATATAGTAGGAAAAGTTGCAGTTTCGATCTACTTTTTCAAAGGTCCATATTACAATAAGACACGTTTTGAAACAAGAGATGACACATTGCATTTTCATAATTTTTATATAACACTAGGTAAAACACTATTAAAAATTATAAAAATTTACACACCTGTTCACGTCGCTCTTGAATATCCTCTGCCGTCTCAAGGATTTTCACCTCCTTTGGTGGTGGTATCTGCTCCATGTTAGGTGCGTCTTGTTATCTACAACAATTATTCAAAATATGATATCCTCCTAACAATCATGTTGTAATCATCATGAAGTCATGAAAAACAGAATATGGTGAAGATGAAAAATAAATAACAAGAAAAATTATGAACCATATTTCGAAAAGTTTCGGAACAATAAAATATATTTACAGAGTTAAGCTGAACATACATAAAACGAAATAAACATCCAAATTGATAACCTCCTCCTTTTTGAGGGAATTTGGTTTAAAATGTAAGTAAAAGTATTAAAGCATTATGGTAAATTGAAAGTTTTTACTGAGCTACTTTTTTTTAATTCCTAGTTACATAACACCTTGTTGAAATGTGAAGCCATAAAAATTCACTGGGGTGACTAGAGTATGTACATGACCTGATTGAGTGAAATATGTGGGTGTGGTTCCTTCCTCAATTAGGAATGTAACATCCTGTTTCTTTGCAGCTGTTACTAAAATGGATCTTTTTTTCTTCTTTAAAGAAAATGTTTGTTCTTTATAGAAATAATGTAGTGTTCATTCTATAAAATAATTAATATTTTATAGACAATATCACATCTTATCTTTTATATAAAACTATACCATAATAATAGCTTCATATTTTTTTTTAAATAAGTACTTTGAACAACTTATTTGCTTATAAAATAAAAGCTTTACTGCAAAGTTTGACACAAACACATTACTCTTTTCTGAAGATTATGATCTAACACTGATGTTAAATTTTATATGAAAAAACTGCCATTTTTTAATAATAATAATAAATAAATATAAATATACTACAACAATACACACATCGCCATCTAGCCCCAAAGTAAGCGTAGCTTGTGTTATGGGTACTAAGATGCCTGATGAATATTTTTATTAATTATATATATAAATACTCAGAATAATACATATTAACACCCAGACACGGAAAAACATTCATGCTCATCACACAAACATTTTCCAGTAGTGGGAATCGAACCCACAGCCTTGGACTCAGAAAGCAGGGTTGCTGCAAACTGCGCCCATCGGCCGTCAAATTTAGTTAAATATAAAAGAAAAACAAGTCAATTGGTTGAATGTATAAGGTCACTCCATACTTGACATCACTATGTGATGTAACCACACAACCTTGTGTATGATTCATCACATTAAGCTAATCAGCAATATAAAGATACATCAAAGCATGCATTGTAAAGTATACAATACTCATTTATGGTTGCTGTTTGTTGCTATGCTAATTATTATGATTTTAGTGCAATCTGTGAATTTTTAAACTACCAAAGATTTATTTTTAACTATCTTCTATTTACCCCAAATCTATCTAGATTCTTTAGCAAAGCTCTTTTTAAACAAGGCTTGGCTACCTTTTAACTATTTTCCAGCTTTTAGCAGCACATGCTTTATGACATAGTGGTTATGAAATTACCCTCATATTTAATTTTATAATTCTCTAGATACAGTTTGTAATCTCAAGGCCTTACAAATTAACGTGGACTAACATAACAACAGAATAGTTATTCAGTTTTTTGTCACACTTCAACTAAGCGTACCTTTAAAAAGGGAGAGTGTAACAAATTACTGTAAGCTATTTCATACCTCTGTTCAGGATAAAATGTTATTTTATACCTATGCAATAAATAGAGTTAATGCAATTACACAACTCTGACAAATGTTATGTTCAACTCTAACTTGTTGTGTTACTCTAAATTCTTGTATAATTCTAAAGTTGAATACATTATGTTGAATAAAGTATAAAGTAGAAATAAGTATAAAGTGTAATAAAGAAATGTTTATTACTTTATTACACTTTATACTAATAAATATAGTTATTGTATGATTATATAACAGATATAAATATTATAAGTAGTCATTTAAACTTAATAAGCATAGATAAAAGGATTTAAGGTACTATGCATTTTATTAATCTGAAGTGTAACAATTTAAGAATTTTTTTTATAAAGAATAATTTAAAAATATAAAAATAATTTAGTTACTAAACTTCCTCCATAAAATGTATGACAAATCGTAATTATCAATTATAAATTATGTGTGTTTTCTCTCCAATAAAGTAACTATTATTTTAAATAATAAAGGTATTGTGTTACTATCAATTGTTATAGCAATAATACAGTTACTTTAATCTCTGAACTGATCGAGTTCCCTTGATGATATAGACTGAAAGACACTAATCAATAATTTAAACAGCAATGCAGTACTAACAAATGCAGCACAGTCACAAGGGATTAGAACACCGTGAAAGTAAGGGCGTTAGCGGCGTTGATCTAGATTTTAAGATTACTTAGTGACAACGCGACCATTCGACGTGCATCGCTGACCCCGGTCTCCAGTCTACATACCTATACATCCTTCCTAACAATGACGTAATGGTCCAAAATAAACCTCTAAGGATAACGGTAAACTTTATATTTAGATATCCGCAGAAGTATTATTGGGTACAACAATAATGTAGATGTTATACTAAATCGATACACTAATTAATCTAATATAACACGTATGATTCAGAGAAAGATTTACCGTGTAGACGGAGGAATTCGACCGCAAATGGGTGTGTCAGATTAGATAGTATATTCGGCTTATTGATTTAGTGATCTCAATCATATAAAATGAAAGTTCTACACTTACCAGCAATGTTAATGATGCACTAATACTTCTAAATTATGTTTCTCAAGCACTTTTTACAAGTTTCCAAGAAAAATCTTTCGTTCGATACACATCTCACATCAATCCTCTTTCGTCAATGTTACCACTTAGTAGATGCCAGAATATCCATAAAATAAATAGGTTGTGTTGCCAGTAATTTAAGCAATTCAATTTTTAAACTGCTATGTTACTATCGCGTCAGTAGGTTAAAACTGGTACGGTTCGGGCTGGCGTATTCAAAATAACTATTTGTTAATACATTATTTGATTTGACTAAATATATAAATATTGCTATTCTAAATACTATACGCCAAGTGAGGATCTGTCTAAAAGATTATTTGTTTAATTTGAAGAAACGTTTTATTTATGAAATCTGTATACAAGAAAGGTTTGAGCTTTGTAGACCTTCCATTGATTTCTTTCCGTCTTCATCCATCATGCTCTTTCATATGATTTATAAATAAGTTTTATGACATATATTGATTGTCTAGCTTTCCCCGCGAATTTCATTTCGCCTTAATATTTTTTACATCACAATGTCTTTGTAAAGTACAATACGTACTTACCTACTCCGGATTATTGTAACTCTTCAACGGTCATATCAACCTTTCAACGTTTATAGACAACATGACGTGCGCTGGTATGTGATATATACATACATATATGAAATGTTTTATTACTAATGAACGGCTACATGTGTTTTGATTTAAATTTTTTTTTTGATAAATATTATATTTTAATACTTATTATCCTATTCCGGACTCACAGGAATCAAACTAATTAAAAATAATGAAAATAGGTCCATCCGTTCTGAAGTTATAAATGGTGTAACTAACACCACTTTCTATTATAAATATAGAATAGATGAATCAAAAGACCTAGTTTCCAGATAAGTTAGGACGTTTAAAAAAAATAAGATTATATTATATTTTACGAGTGCCAACACTAAAATTTAGTTGTCAAAAAATACTTGTTCTGCTATGGCTCTCCGATGTTTGTTGTATCAATTTGTATGTCAATTATCAATTAACCCTTGTTAATTATTAAAAAGCAGAGCTTTGTGAGAGAACTATCGATGTGCAGTGTTGCGTGAGTGCGAATGAATCATGGCGACTAGCGGCGAGGACCTTTGGCGTGAGTGCGCGTCCTGGCTTACGAGGTGCAGTTTGCTGAGGCCCGATCATAAAGCGAATTGGCCGACGAGTACTACACACGACTTAGCGTATACCCTCCGGGACGGTGTGCTTCTCTGCAGCTTGCTGAACGTGTTGCAGCCGGGATGTATAGATATGAAGGACGTGAACCAGCGTCCCCAGATGGCACAGGTATGAGGTGCAAATTTCGGCGACCTTCGTTCCAATTACAGTTTAGGTGTTCATATTAATATGTATTCGAGTGAAAAAATTGTAATGTGCCTTCTTTTCCCCACAAAATATACTATTAATTTTTCTGATATAAGCCTGGGTATATGCTATGGAGAAACAATAGAATAGCATAGTATATAATAGTCCATCTATATCATATCTTTGTATCAATAAATAAATTTGTTGCTATAGCGTAATGCAATGTTATAAGTTATGTATTGTGCCAATGTAATGTTTATGTTTTTAACGTACAATAATTACACTTATGTTCATAACTCTTTAATAATTAAGTTTTCAATATGATTTCCTTATTACTACACGGATTGGATTACTACACCAGTAATCAAGTTGTAGTATGGGTTTATTGAATTGCCATAACAATTCTATACTAGTAGCTCGATATTTCCAACTGAATATAGTTATCTGAGTAACCTACAGAATAAATTACCTGATGAATTAAACCAATATTTGCAATTCATACTAGATTTGAGGAGGATTGAAAAGTTATCATTATACTCTTGTGATGCATCTTGAATAACAAATTTGTTTGCTTATCTATCTTCTTCTTCTAAATAAATAAAATGAATTAGCCAAAATGTATGTTTTAGTACATTAATTACTTTCAAGCAACTGCACCAAATTGGATAACTCGTTTTTTGTGTTTGTTATTTTCAGGATGTAGTTTTTATAAAAGACAAAATGAAAATATTATTTCTGCTAATATTATGCAGCTGTTGAATCAATCTCCTTGATATTTAGCATACATGTAGATTGAATCCTTGAAATGGACCTAGTGGCCAGGGTATGCAGATGATATAAAATGAAGAATATCTCCATTACAAGTTATAAAAAACTAATATATATTATAGGCATAGGATAGGCATACTAAAGGCATTGTAGAAGTTATAAAAAGCCTACCCTTAAGTATTTATAACTCATACTAGGGATTTTCTCAATTTTATATCATCTGCATACCCTCTATGCACGCCACTGGATGGACCTAAGATATAATTTATTTCAGTATATTAAAAAACACAGACAAAGTTGCAGGTATCAGCTAGTTTTGAATAATAATACTATATAACACCTTAATATAAAAGAGAGGATGTTCCCAAGTCATTGATTTAATATCAACATGTACAGTTAGCCACCCATTCATGTGATATTAATTATGCATGCGTGTATGAACGGTCAGGACCTCATTGATGTTTGTATCAAATGCTTTGAAGCTGCCTTTTATTATTATCTACATAGGAAACTAATGAATGAACTACTTTGTACCATATTTATGTTAGCGTAGAGTTTGTTATCTTTTTAATAGTGGTCTTTATCTTTTTATTGGGAGTTTTTGGAACTCTGCTATTTATATAGATCAAAGTTTCTTAATACACATATATAGATACTTTTGAAACGTTGTACATATTTTCTTCTATGGTTGTGAGCTGGTTATGATTATATCTGATAAATGATATATCCATCTCAAAACTAACACGATGAGGGCCACATTAGCCAGAGTTAATAAGAGAGATTCACAAGTCACACTGAATTAAATCAGGGTCTCCTTTAAAATAAGAGTTCCAATTTATCAGGATTTGAAATGTCCCATTTTAAAACTAGTATCCAGTCAGTAAGGTTAAGGCCAATCTTCTGCGCCACCATAGCAGAGGCGCAGAAGATTGGCCTTACCTGGAGTAAAGTTAAGCATGTGGCCACAGACAGGTCGCAATGGTGAAGTGCTGTGTCTGCCCTTTGCCCCAAAAGGGCGATGTAGGACACAAAGAGATTCAGTCAGTACTATTTTAATATGTAACTTTATAATTTGTAGACTACAGATTTGGTGACTTGATTGTTTAGTTAATTGGTTAAAATAATAGTTATAGTCTATAGATTATTGACAATGAGCAGCACTTAGTAGTAGCTAGTAGTAATGTTTATTTGAACTGACCAATTATGAGCCTAGCTTATACATTAAAACATTTTACTCTTAAATCTTAGTAAACACTGCAGTCTACGGCATATAAGAAATATTCTGAAACGATGATAGCTATTAAAGATTACAACTTGGGCTAATTATTTTGTTATGGTTATGGAGAAAAGTTCTTATAGTACTATTATTTTGTCATACTGAATTATAGTAAAAAGTTTTAGTGGTTATTCCATTAGATATTAGCCTGAAACATTCAACCCATTCTCATTTGAACCAAACTCGGATGTATTAATATTTGATAACTATTGTTTTATATGCAACATGTAAATGAAAACCGATATAATACTTCCGAGGCTTTAGAGGTACATTACTTACTGTCTTTGAGACTTATCTGTGGACTTGAAATGCTAATAGTTTTTGAGTAAACCATTGCCATAGTTTTTACTGAAAAAATCAGATACAGCCCTAATGCCACATGCAAAAGTAAAATCAAGTGACTCCTTTTACTTTATTAGGTACGCGTTGCATAGCGTAGGTACTATGCATGTGTCGGTCTTTTATCTTCAATAGGGTTTCATAAGTAAACACTTAGAATGTTTTAAATTACTTTGTATGGAAAAATAAATATGCTTCTTTTGATTTAAATTTTTCACAGGGTGTTGTCCTTATGAAATATACTTATGTACCTTTCAATAGTACTTAAAAGGTGTGCATTTGTTTTTTTTCTTGTTGAGTGTTGTGTGTGTGTGTGAACTTGTCATAGAGGTCTCTATCTTTAAAATTGTAGCAGGCTAACCTGTGAGGGGTATGGCAGTTTTATTAATCCCATGCCTATAGTTTGTTTCTGGAACCATCACTAAGTTAAAGTGATAGTTCCAGACTAGTCATGATTGCATCCCACCAGATTACACCAGACCAAAGAAAATCTGAAATTATTAATTAAAACATTGCTTTGCGTTTGCACTGAGTACCTCCCACTTCTAAGACCACAGTGCACACCATTTCATCTGTTAGTTCGTCAAAATTGTACAAACGATGTTGTCCTTACAGTTTCTATGCATGAGGAACATAAAAGTGTTCCTCCGCGCTTGCCACGAGGTGTTCGAGCTGCGGGAGACTGATCTGTTTGATCCCTCAATGCTGTTCGACTTGTCCAACTTCCACCGAGTGCTGTGTACGTTGGCCAAGCTCAGCCAGAGTCCGAAAGCGTTGGCTAAAAATATACAGTAAGTATTTATCCCCTATTTAATTCTGAGCTTAATTATTAGAACGAAATGTCAATCTGCTCTTTTCGGTGGATTTGTTATTTTCAACCACACACATTGATTACAATAAACTAAAATGCGAGAATTTAATAATGATCAATATTCATTGTATAATATATAATTTTTATTTAGAACCGAATAGTGAAGAATGGTTTTGCACACGTTTTGGTGAATTTTTAGGCATGCAGGTTTTCGTCACGATTTTAGCTTCACCGTTTTCATGTTAGTTAATCATATAGCTAGTGAGGTGTTTTAGCACATACCGAAATAAATAAGCTATTTTAATGCAATCGATATTTATTATCGGAAAGGCTGAATGCACATTTATTTTTAACAATTTTAAATTGGAACAAAACTGAGTCTGGTCGAACTGGCGAGAATGAAAATTGGTGTAGACGTTTTCATTAAAGTTAGATTGAAGCTTTGTTTCTTGTTGGATTTTGTAGGTTTTTATCACGAGCATATTATTATTATGTTTTTTTTCCTTTTACGCCATCGGTTGCCTGGAATAAATCGCTATGTAGCGATAAGGCCACCAAATTATACTCTCTTGATATGTATTTAAATATCTCTGTAACTACTTTTTTTCTTTGGTGTAGAATAAAAGTGTATTCATTCATTCATTCATTCATTTATGTAGCCAGGTTCTGGAAATAAGATTTACTAAAATAAATAAGCTATTACAAAACAATCGTATTATAATACTAGATAGAGTGAAAAAAAACCTGGCTAAGTTTGTTGTGGGCTCTTCTTTGACCAGGGCGCGTTTGGAACCCTCCTAGCTTTAGTTTTAAGTTAACGAATGCAGTTATCACCATCACTAACATTAGTGTAACATGTTAAATGTATGAACGCTTCATAAGTGCCTGTAATAAAGTCTACATGAATAAAACACTTTAGAATTTTAGAATTTGCATTTGAATCGATATTTATTATTAGAAAGGCTGCATTCACATTTATTTTTAACAGTTTTGAATTGGAACAAGACTGAATCCGGTCGAACTGGCGGGAATGAAAATCGACGATTTCATAGGTTAGATTGAAGCGTTGTTTCTCGTTCGAATTTCTAGTTTTTGGTCACGAGATAATAACCGAGACCGACGAATTAACGTACTTTCCTTACTCCGGGCTGGGATCTGAGAATTGTCAGAAAGCCCGAACCCAAACAATTATTCTCCAGTTACTCGGTTTTGTTACGTTACGTCCGAAGCTGCAAGGGAGTGCAACTTGCCGCAATAAGCAAGTTAAATAGTTGGTTATATATTTTTTTTAATTACCTGTTTAAAAATCATTGAGGTATATTAACCTCTAAATTCTTTGATATAATTGAGGAAAGAGGCCTTCGCAGTGATCATTCACTTGTTACCTGACTAGCGAATAAGTTTAATTATGCAACATGACACACTAAGTCCGCACGCGCCGATTTGTAATCGGCGGTTTAAATTAATTAATTATGATGACATGGTGGAAGAATTTAGTGGGTAGGTATTATATGTTAGTGTGAGATCGCAAAATTTTAAACGTTAACCTAGATTCCCTGTGCTAGGCTGCTATTCGATTTATTTATATATTTTTCTATGTAATAGCGGAAAGTAAAGTGTCTGAAGCCTGAAATACCAGATAATAGAGACAATTTGGTAAAGTTCACTTTATAATTGTTGGTACCGGTTGAAAAAAATTCGGCTTGATCAAAATTACTGATTTGTTTTGGGGCCATCGAGAGCTTTTTTTGTAACTAGAAAAATAACGGGTTCTATAATTTAGGAGTAATCATTTTACGTATAGGTAAGTTCATCCTGCCTTGCCTGGTCATAAGTCCTCTTTTTTCCACAAATCCTTTACGGTTCAGGCCGTTACACTTTGGAACGCCCTGCCGTTCGAGATTCGTGAGGCGCAAACGATAGACATTTTTAAGAAACAAGTGAAAGATCACTACTTGTCTGTATCGGCCGGGCATTCATGGGAATGATACATATTTTTGCGGGTTCTTTTATTTTATTAATTTTTTTATTTTATATTTTTTTTTAATTTTTTGTTTTAATTATGTATTTATAGTAGCGTATTTGTATGTTTATATGTTTGTATATATGTATGGAATATATTTTATATTTTTGCACATATCTTTAATATGTTATGTTTAGTATGTTTTACTATGTTTTATGTTTTTTTTTATGTAAATTTAGTTTTACGTCCTAATATTTAATTTTTTTTGTTGTACCACCTACTTATTTCTTATAACATTTTCTTGTATGCCTTTTGTTGCCTGGAAGAGATCGCTATTTAGCGATAAGGCCGCCAAATTGTACGTTCTACCTTATTGTGCTGTTGTATTTGTATCTCTGTAAATTTTCTCTGTGGTGTACAATAAAAGTGTATTCATTCATTCATTCATTCATACATTCATCATAACTAACACATAACAGCACGGGTCTCCTCCAACAAAGAGAAAGGGTTAAGGCCGTAGTCCACCACGCTGGCCCAGTGCGGATAGGTGGACTTCATACACCTTTGAGAACATCATGGAGAACTCAGGTATGCAGGTTTCTTCACGATGTTTTCCTTCAACGCACCTAACATTGATAAGTTAGAGGTGCGAACTGGGATTCGTACTCGCCTCCCCGTAAGTGAAATCGAAGTCCTGGGCTATCACCCCTCATTATCTATAGGTAATTAATCACCGACCTCAAGTGGTGATTATGGGCAAACCCTCCCGTTGGGAGAGGCCATTAGTCCAGCAGTGGGCTGTTATAGGCTTTTTACGACTGATCATAATGGGTAGGTTAGGTAGGTAAGGGGATGAATGATAATGTATTAAGTGGGGAGCGGTTGGAAATGCTTTTTATTTAAACTATTATCTGGACGGCAACGAAAACTCTAGACGGTCATAAAGAATCCCATCGTACGCGTTGATGCATTAAAAGTACATTCTGAAACTAGGACATGTATTTTGACTTTATTTTAAGAAACGTCTAACGTGCCGTTAAGCGATTTAGCGGTCCATTACGAAGTCGTGTAGAAACCGATGGGTTTTATGTGCTACGCTCTCTAACAAGTTAGCCCTTTACCATCTTAGAATGCATAATAACTTACCACCAGGTGAGATAGCAGACACGGGATATCTTGTAGTAGAATAATACAAAAAGAAAGTACTTATAATTTTTTTTTCTTGCAGGCCATTTTCCGCAAGAAGGACACAATCCGAAGAAGATATCTACAAAGATTTGCAATCAGTGTAAGTAATATTTCTAATTTTGATATTAATTTATTCTTTTACGATACATTGCGCATTATATATACAGACGTTGACTCATAGAAAGAAATTTATACATTGCGAATAGTTCTATTATGCGTTGATGAAAAGCCTATGTAGGGATGCCGCAAATATAGGTAGATAATAAAATAACAGCTTAAGAAAATTGACGGAAAAAGTAGATTCAGTTAAAAATGTATACAACTTAATAATATTTCCAAAATGGCTTTTATTATCAAAATTAACTGTCTGAGAATAAATATTGTATTAAGTGAAAATGACGAAATATTCGTCTTATATAAATAATCTGACCATGGAAAATGCTTATGACAAAGTAAAGACAAAAAAATTCTGTAAATGTCTCTTGAAAATTATTTGGAGTAACCATCATATTCCAGACTTGCATTATGTTATCAGTGGTGATGTGGTCGATCGGCGAGACGTGTCGAGAGTTAAAAAATCGCACGCCATTGTCAATTGGTTGGTACATTGTTCCAAGTCGCGAAACTGTTGAAATACCTGTATGAGATGCGCGTCTCTCGATCAAGACTCCACCAAAGTATTTTATGACGTTGTGAACCAGTCCACGCTATAGTTTACAATATCCATGTCCCATGTGAGGAGGTAAATACCCTACAAGGTCACATTCCACCATCAAACATCGTAGCCAAGCGCTAAATTGTACTAGGAAGACATAAAAACAAAGTAAAGCTAACCCGCTCCTAGCGTACATAACACCTTTACAATAATTGTACGCAATCGAGTTTCCTTGTTTTACTAGTTATATTGAGAACCTACTAAATATAGCTTTGATATACAAAATTGCACATAAATAAAAGAAAAAGAAAAGAAATATGAAACTACAAAGTTAAGAATGGTCTTATCGCTTTAAGCGCTCTTCTCCAGACAATACTTATGCCCGTTTTCACTAACGACGAACAAGCCAATGCCTAAGTAACTAGCGCCTAATTAAAGAAGATTCTTAGGTATGCATTTACCTTTCACCAATCAATTTCATATTCAGTAGGCTGAGTGCTAACTTCTCTATGATTCTTACCACAAGTTGTTGTTACAAACATATTTTGTGTTTGCATTTTCATGTTTTTAATTATTCTTATGGTTTAAGGTTATTAAAAAAAACGTTTTTTTTTCATCTGTTAAATGTCATTTTACGAATTCTATAAACATCACGCACCGCCGAATCGGTGTTGTAACTTTAGATGGCGCCGAACGACGTAAGTTATCATCTAAGAGTTGGTGAAACGCTTTTTCTCTACGCATCACACAAATCATTAGGCATCCGGCTTAAGCGTTTCCTAGGTTTAGTGAAAACGGGCATTAATAGAAGAATCAAATAATGGAAATGGCATAGTGCCATTGGTAAACTTGTCATAACATAAAGTACTAGGAATTCATAAAACAAAACGATGGTGTATATTCGTTTTCATACGAATTAAAATGTAATGCCTTTATAATAGCGCGGCTCTCTCAAATGAGGTACCACCGCCATATGAAGTGGTGGAGTACGAGGAACAAACGGACGCAAACGAGGTGCCATGGATACAATTCACGATACCCAGCGTCGCCTGCGAGGATCGAGTCGAGGAAATATACGAGGACCTCTGCTATGTGAAGTTCACCTCCGATACGCCTGAGGTGGAGATTTTTTTAGTTCGCTTGTTATATAGGAACGTGACAAGATCTTAATTGGTTAATCCTTATTAGTCAATTTAAAATCGCTGTTGTAGTTTTTCTTTTCTGTTTTTATTTGTGCTATTGTTTTTTAATCTACGATTTCGTACCTGTTCATTTTTTAAATAATTAACTTTAATTAGTCCGCACACGTACTCGTACTTAGTTGCAAAAAAAAAAAAAACGATTTCCTGGACTGAAAGTAGCTTACGTTACTGTCCGTCCTGTTGTTAATGTTACGACGTAAATGACTTTTCGTGTTAAAAATACGAATGTTACAGTAAACTATTCTCGGAAATTTCAAGTTACTCTCCGTCAACTCAAGTAACTCTGTGCTATATATAGTCACTCGTGTGTTCTTCACAGTTTACCCAGGTATATAATGCCAAAATTGGACTAGCAAAGATTTGTATCTATTTACTGGAACATTGCATGAAGTAAAACATTACATTGTGACTTCTATCGAGTGTAATGGCCGTTTTACACAGTGCGAGCTAACATGCAAGTTGGTCTGCCGAAGTGGTGCACTACGCGCAACGTACATGACATACCTTACTAGTTAGTTAGTCGCACGTGCGAGTTAGATAGGGGCTCGCATCCGAGTTAGTAGCTCACCTATCACTTGACAGTAACTCGCACTTGGCAGTAGCCCGGACATCAGTCGCATCGTTCTGACGGGTTCGGCAGTAGCTCGCCGGTGTGCCATTTCTAACTGTCTTTTTTTTTTTTTTTTTTTATATTTTTCAATTCTAAGCATAATATTGTGATCCCCCTTATTACAGTTTTTGCAATCAAAGTCCCCAAGTGACATACCGTAGGTAACTCCCAATCAATTTCTTCGTATTCTAAAGCTACAATCTCAGAAGCTCGAGAAGCTAATTTTAAATCGCATCCCTTGCGAATTATTCAAACAAAAACCAGCCTTTTCTATATAAAACAATAATGTTGTTTATATCAAATGTTTTGGCGTTCAAAATTTAATAAACCATATCACGTTACGAATTACGATATTGTTACGGTCCTATATAATAGGCGGACACGTTTAGAGGCCGCTTGCACGTTTCCGCTGTTTTGTAATGTAAATATACAAAAACTTTTAAGAGTTTCGCATTCAATCTATTAATAGTATATGTAAATAGACTAGGCGATACATCACAGAAGTTCGATTTCCAAGAGGAACAACAGTTTTACGTGTTTGCAATCCACATAATATTATCAACACTCCATTTTTTCTAAACTTCAACTATTAGGTACTTTACATTTTACTAGGGTAAACAAAAACGTTACTTTTTAGTGTAAAGTAAGTTTTACTAAAAAAGTGAGGTAAAGTAAATGAAAACAAATGAAATAAGTTTTTTTTTATTATTTTCTTAACAATTTGAAAATAAACCTCTCTTCTCTTCTAGCTAAGTTCTCTAAAGAGTAACAATAAGATTCTTAACATTAAGACAGGTAAGAGAAAACAGACTATAAGTACAAACAAATATATATGTAATTCACGAAATTCTTTACTAGCAGCGGTAATGTATAACGGTTGTATGAGCAAGCGTTTCGAATAAACTGAAATGTTGAACTATCCATCAAAAGTTGCCAGCTAAAAATTTTCATATTCTTAAACCATGGAATATAACATTCATATGCAAAAAGTTTCAAATTCGGTCAGATTTATGTCGGGCAGATAAGTTTGATTCGATTTAACTACATATTTCTTAGGTCTGAGGTAAGGTAAGCACGCCATTCTATACAGCGTGCTTATCTCCGCGTAAGATCGTATCATGATAATAATAATACATTTTTCAATACAAATTTTGATAGAGTTATCTCAACATTGTAAATAATTAAAAAAAAAAAGTATATTAATGTATTAATAATACTCGTACGAATGCTATTGCTGATTTGTTTACGCTCAAAAGCCAGACTCTAGTAGGAAGGTCTCTCGAGTAGGAAGCTAAGAATTTTCAATAGCAGCTGGATATAGCGTGTATACCAAGCGGTACAGTAGCGCTTTATTCACTCATCGTCATTCGCGAGATTGACTATAGACAGTTCATAATGCATATATGTCAAACGTCGCGCGTCGCGTTCTCAACATCGAGCGTCAACTTGACTTTCCTTAATATTTTTGAAACGCTTTGCCGTATTTCAAGTGGAGTTCTCCAGCTCGCCACCCATTCCAGTAACCTACACTTATGGAGGGTAGAGGTAAGGAGAGTCATCTTATATGGGAGAAAAGTTGAAAAAGTGTCCAGTTGTTGCGCTAAATAACAGTTCAAAAATCCTCCACAATGGCGCTGGTGGATGCACAGGGTATGGTATGAATGTAGCAATCGTAGATGAATTGAAGTATGCCGAGTTAAAAAATTTAATGTCATTATCGACTAAAGTAGTTAATTATTGAGAATTTCAACAACTTACGTTGTACAAAATATTGTGGTAAATATAACCTTACAGATTTATTATAACCAAACGTGCGTTTAGAGTGATTTTATTTCGTAAACAGTAAATAGTACGGTATTTATATTTGTAAGAGTTCTTTTAAGAGTTACCCTGATGCAAATGTGGCGCCATCCTAATTTAATACATTTTGACGACACTTTTTCATATACACAGATGACTCTCCTTACCTCTACCCTCCATACCTACACTGTAAGATCTAGTTGAACTGACAGTTATTACCACCAAGGTATCGGATAGATGTCCGGGCACTAGTGGATTCGTAGACTAATGAAGTCTTTCTTAGGGATTTTCAAACTACGATATCGTCCCTTTATGTATTTAATAGAATATAGTAGCTTATACAACTTTAATAAAGCATCATAATAACATCATCATCTTATCACCTCATTGCCGGCCCACTACAGGGTACGGGTCTCCTCCCAAAATGAGGAGGGGTTAAGGCCGTAGTCCACCACTCTGGCCCAGTGCGGGTTGATGGACTTCACACACCTTTGAGAATATTATGAAGAACTCTCAGGCATGCAGGTTTCACACGATGTTATCCACCAACGTTGAAGCAGGTCATATTTTATTGGTTAAATCGCACATAATTTACATTCTGTATGAGCTAGTTTAAATTGTTTTTTTTGTAATGTAAAGCCGTTGGTAAAGCAAAAAAACAAAATAACTTAGAGGGGCATGCTGGGATTCGAACTCGGCCCCCCGAAAGTCGAAGCCCTACCCACTGCTAACACCGCTTTAATAAAAAAAATCAAGTAAAAAATACTCTAATATTGTTGACATATATACATACAAAATAACAAATCCCTCTTTATAATATCAGTAAAGGTTATCACAATTTTTAACGTTAAAATATAATTAGGTATTTCGTACACTATAGGTTATTCGACTTGCGTCACAAGATTCAAAACGTAAGCATTCCTTGTAACACAATACTCCTTGTCAAAGAAATATTCATCAGTTGTTCTTCTATTCCATATAACAATCGTTAACGCTATCGTTTGTTGTATTGTTATCTTTTCCAGTGCATCTGATACTTTTCAGAATGTCAAATATAAGTACGGATATCTATATAGATATTTGCGTAATCTATGTGCCTTCTCAAGAATTATCTACACATTCTACTTATACCTATCGGTGTTCAGTAACTTAATACGAAGTTTCCAAGTGAATCTATAGCTCTACCTATTAGTTAGTGACAAAGGGCGACACTTTGAAGGACTTGTACCTCGCATGCAGTGTCGTGCATAGAGGGTATGCACAGGGTATGCAGATGATATAAAATGAGGAAAATCCCCAGTACGAGTTATAAATACTCATGGGTAGGCTTTTTATAACTCAACGCCAATCCTTAATTTTTTTATAACTCGTACTTGAGTTTTTTTTTTCATTTATATAATCTGCATACCCTGTGCATGCCCTCTATGCACGCCACTGCTTGCATGCCCTGCGAAGTGTTGCTTGCTCTTTTTGAAGGCAGAGTTTTAACCGACTTCAAAAAGGAGCAGGTTCTCAATTCGTCGGAATCTTTTTTTTTAATGTATGTTATCCGATTGCTCGAAGCCGCCTGAACCGATTTGAAAAATTATTTTAAAGGGCATACTTTCTAGGATGTCCAATTCAAATTTTATCGAAATCGGTCGAGCTGTTATTAAAAAATCAATAATAATGTAACCCATGAAAAAAAAATCAATAATGATGACCTATGGCTCTGAAACATGGTCGTTAACTATGGGCCTCATAAGAAGGCTTAGAGTCACTCAGCGGGCGATGGAGAGAGCTATGCTCGGAGTATCTCTACGCGATCGAATCAGAAATGTGGAGATTCGTAGAAGAACCAAAGTTACCGACATAGCTCAACGAGTCGCGAAGCTTAAGTGGCAATGGGCCGGGCACATAGTTCGGAGAAAGGATGGACGTTGGGGTCCCAAGGTGCTGGAATGGCAGCCCCGTACTGGTAAGCGCAGCGTTGGTCGACCCCCAACGAGGTGGACAGACGACATTAAGCGCGTCGCAGGTAGCCGTTGGATCCAAGCGGCTCAGAATCGTGGAACTTGGAACTCCCTACAAAAGACCTATGTCCAGCAGTGGACGTCTATCGGTTGATGTGATGATGATGATGAATGTAACCCATAGTAGCAAATTTTCGCTTTTTAGTTCCTGGGCGTATGTCGTGAAGTCTTTTTTTAATTTAAAAAATAATTTATATATTATTATTAACATCAGTTGAGTCAATTATCATCACTATTAGAAATAATTGTTGTATGTACGCAAGACTTAAAATAATTAGACAACATCTTACACTGAAAAGTAACAACTTCTGATGGACGGTTCTGTATATAAAGTGCATTGGATTTTACGATTTGTAAAGGGCTTAGTTATCATGGATTATCAGAGCTTCTTCTTACACATTAAGCTATTATCATCTGCTTTTAGATGAGTGGTTTTTATTTGTTTTTTTTTTGTACAAAGTTTCGTATAAAAAATGTAGCAATGTGTAGGTATAATTAGCTGAAAATGAAATGAAACTGAAAATAATTTATTTGTTAACTTAATTTCATTACAAACAACTAATAATTCCAAAGTATTTGGATAATTTTTTCATAACTTAATGTTACGTAACTTTTTAATAGCGACCGATAAAACGTTTAGCGAATTTGAAGGAAACGTATCCCTTAAATATTAAAAAGATTATTAAAAAATATGTGCATTGCGGAAAAATCTATTGTATTATTTAGCGGTTTAAAAGATTGCAGCAATATGTATTGTATATAATATGCTGAGATTCAAAGTTATGATATTTGTAGCGTTCATTAATAACGCATATAAATGTGTCAGATAGCGCACTGAAGTAATCTAAAAGGTCGTGTCTTATGATATAACAATAATACAGACTTATTTCTTCGAATATAAGTACACGCTCGGAACAGGTGTACGCTCCCGTGACTAAACAAATTCGCTAATAATATTGTATATGTCGACAAAGTTTTAATCAAATTCGCTGAGGCTCACGAATATCAAGTTCACCGTCACGTAATCATTGTAAAAATGTTTGCCCGACATATCTAAATTCGAAGAAACAAAAAATAACCGACTTCTTCGGTGAATGAATTTAATACTAACCAAAAATAAAATACATTTTTGTATAAATCTAACTTGTTGTATCACATAGTATTATATGTGCTACATCTAGCTGTCAGTCGGGAAAAATTTGTAACTACTACTGACTTTGATAGAATATATGGGTATACCCTGATGAACTGAATAACTAGGCGTAACTGTTTTGAGTTGTTATGTCGTGTGATTGCGTAAACAATGAATATTTATGCGATAGTCTCTTAAACTCATCACTAGTTTATATTTAATTTAAATGGCGGTCTCATTTATATCGGGATAAACCCCTTTCGAACGAAGAATGAATTTTCCAAAACCGTCTTTAAATGACGGAGTTATGCCTGAACATACATATAAAAAAAACGAAATGATAACGTCCTGTTTCAGGGAAATCGGTTAAAAACGACAAAACCAAAATAAATGCCGAAATCCTCAATGGTTTTGAAATTTACCTCCTCCTGTTTGAGGGAAATCGGTAAAAAAATTACAAAGCCAAAATAAATACTTAACATCTATGTTTATGTACCATGTGCAAGCAAAAATTATCCTACTTAATATTATGAATGTGAAAGTGTGGATGTTTTTTACTCAATCACGCAAAAACAGCTCTACTTAACGGATTTTGATGAAATTTGGCATGCATGTAGCCTTTGACATGGAAAAGAACATAGGCGACCTTTTATCCCGATTTTCCTTAAGTATAAGTATTAAATATTTTCAAAAAGAGTAACCCCAGATCAAGGGGCTATGGTCTAAGACTTGGCAGCAGGCATCGTCTTATCCTTCCAAGCACTTTAGAGGCCATAGAGTTATACAAATGTGGAAGCCTTTGCCTGACGATGTAGTGACTGCAGTCCTATCACTAAACCAGTTCAAAAATAGACTGGACAAACATCAAAAAGCGAAAGAGCACAAGAAATGATATAAATAAATATAAATAATAAATATACTACGACAATACACACATCGCCATCTAGCCCCAAAGTAAGCGTAGCTTGTGTTATGGGTACTGAGATAGCTGATGAATATAATACAAATAAATACTTATAATATACAGATAAACACCCGGACACTGAAAAACATTCATGTTCATCACACAAACACTCTGTTCCAGTTGTGGGAATCGAACCCACGGCCTTGGACTCAGAAAGCAGGGTCGCTGCCCACTGCGCCAGTCGGCCGTCAAACGCAAATATAGACGCATCAACGAAAGCTGTTTAGTCTATTATATAATAATAATCATTATTTAATGTGTTTTAAAATATTCTTTAAATTTATGCATTGCTAGGTCCAAAATTACCTTAGGAATCATATTATAAAAGCTTATACTCAATCACACAAATGACTTCTGTACCTTATGCATATGTCACTAATTTATGACCATTTCTTGTAAGTCGACTGTTTATATCATCTTTTTGTGTTATAAAGACTAACTAAACTTCTCACGGAGGGATTCGCGCGATTTAAGTTTATATATTGATCGTACAGCTCTTTTCTGCAATATAAATATAGTTTCGATATCAGCAGCTTTACCCCATAACAAGATTCCGTAGGACATAACACTATGAAAGTACGCAAAATAAACAAGCCTGGCTATTTCAATGTCAGTAATCTGTCTTAATTTTCTGGCTGCGTAGGCAGCCGAGCTTAGTTTACCCGCTGGTGTATCTATATGGGCACCCCACTGAAGCTTTGCATCCAAGGTCACGCCCAGAAAAACTGTGGAGGTCTCTATTTTTAGTGATTCACCATTAATCATTATATTTTAATTAGTAAAAGTTAAATCGTTATTGTAGGCATTTGCAAGGAAACATAAGAACTCAGGAATATTAGTACGTGTAGACGTTTTTCTGCTCCTCCGGGGAAGTGCATACTCTTGCCGCCAGAATTTATCGCAATGGAATTATATCTCAAGGGGTTGGTTGCCGGTGTTATTACAGGCGCAGAAAGCATCTACAACTCAGGTTGATAGACACTGTAGGTCGTATTCCTTGCACGTCCTGCAAAGTGTGGCTCTGTTCATACGCGATGGTTTCCCGCTTACCGTCAGGTTCAAGACATCCGCTTGGTCGATCAATTATCACTATAAAACAAATAACTGCCGTTTGAAAGTCGGTTGTACCATACATTTAAACTAGACATGTAACATCTTCCCCATATAACAAAGCGTCCTAACATAATATTTACTCGCCGCACCCACGCGCCTCGTTTGAAGCCTAAAATAACTAGCTCCGAGCTCTTGCTTGAAAAAGTATTGATATTTTTTTAATGATACACGCGGTATCTCTTCATAATATTAAGGCTCTTTTTTCATCAGGGCCAAAGTTTGAAAGTCGCGATTGTTGACGCATTCTTACCTATTATATTCTATAATCTTAATATATATAAATCTCCTGTCACGATGTTTGTCCGCGATGGACTCCTAAACTACTGAACCGATTTTAAATTAAATTGGCACACCGTGAGCAGTCTGGTCCAACTTAAGAGATAGGATAGCTTAGATCTTTAAGTAAAGTCACAATTTTATTTTATTGCAAATTATTTGTCTATAATTAATTGACAGTCACATGTTATATATATATATATACACAACTATGCTCATTTAAGGCTTAGCGATACTGAATACTTTAAAAACAAAATCAAACGCAGACGAAGTCGCGGGCAACAGCTAGTTGATTATAGATTTCAGCTTCTGTAAATCGCACTTCCATAAAGATAAATTATTTTGAAAGTCAATGCCGTTTACAGAACCATGATAGGTGGTCTGGATTTTTTTATACGCATTTAACTGCAAGCGATGTGAATGTAAAAGGTACTAAATAAATAATTATCGTTGCTACAACTGCCATTAAAAACAATATAGTCTAGTAGTTATACAGTGGGTGTTATTACTATTAACACGTTATCACTGCTGATTTATTATAAAGGCCCGGAACATCAATATAACAGTCTTATGGCAGAAACCTATTTTAATAAACACAAAAAATAATGTTAAAAAAATGTGCGTGTACTTATGTACACGCGTTAGAAGTTATACTACTTTGGCGTACCAAGATCTTTTCAAAAATGTAATCTTACGCCTTATTCTACGTTTGTAGAGAAAACGACACTAACAATAGAAAAAAAGGTATTTTATATATTGAAAGTTTTATAATAACGCCACCAAGTATCACTGAACATTAAAATTTGAGGTTTTGTACAATTGAATAAATTAAACCACCGGAATGAGCCCGCAGACTTTTAAAATTGTAAGTGTACACTGTCGAACATTTTTTTGAAAAACTAAAATGACGACTATAGCCAACTTCAGGGTGTCGGTTTTTGTGATAATGTGCGCGCATCTTAAAAAGTTAGCTGGCGGACGATGTATTCCCCTCTCACTCGGTTTCGCGACTATCTTCATCCTGTTAAAATCGTGTCCACGTGCGCGCGCATTTCGTACATCGTATAATTTCACTACCATGATTTTTCTTTAACGCCGCTAAAGAAGTATAACTTCAAAAAATCAACCCGCTTGCGTACTTTGTAACAATTATTAAATCTCCTTATGGAATAGCGAAATAATAATACAATTATACTCGCAGAATTTCATGATATAAATTATTTTTTGTACCCGGACAACTACTAAAAAATTAAAACGCACAAGCAGTAATTTCTCTAAGTAAAATCAATTATATATTTACCATTAGAGCGTAGCAAATTCATTCTATACTTTCTAAATTATTTCTACACAATAATATTGTTCTTAACGGAGCTTCAAATATTCGGAAGTGAATATTTACGTCTTCGCTCTAACATTAGAAGTAGACAGCGCCGTATCAGATTGTAATTACATTTGCATAATTATAGAAACTTTGAAGGTATGTATAATAAATGTACTACAAGTTTCTAGACAGCATGATCTTAATTTAAATATTTCTATCGCATTATCGGCTTCGATACTTCTTAACCGCGTTACTAATAACTAATTAACGTAACGTTAGCGTAACTAACGTAAGGTCTGTCTGGCTGTTAGGGGTGTTGGTTTAGTTATAATAATAAATAAATATATACTAAAACACACGTCGCCATCTAGTCCCAAAGTAAGCGTAGTTTGTGGTATTATATGGTGGGAAGATAACTGATGAATAATTTTATGAATAAAAGACATAAATACTTATAACATAATACAAATAGAAAGAAAGAATCGTCTTTATTATAACACATTTGTGTAAACGTTAAATTTTTTTGTGTCATAAATTTGTTAAAGTAAAAATGGGTGGCAAAGGAGCTTGCTCAGTATAGCTGCATCCTAAAAAGCGTAGCACTGGTTTTCAGCCAGCCCCCTTATCTTCGTCGTCACTGAATCCTCGCAACTAAAAAATAACAAAACAATCATAAAAAGGGACATTGACACTAAACATAATTACATATGAAGGACATCATAAAAAACAAAATGTAACTGATCTAAGTAAGAGATAAATAATAAAAATAAAACCACAATCAAAAGAATAAAAAAATGTCTACTATTATTTAAAAAAAAAAAAACAAAAATTATCATCACCAGACACTGAAAAATATTTATGTTCATCATTTTCCAGTTGTGGGAATCGAACCAACGGCCTTTGACTCAGAAAGCAAAGCACTGCCCACCGCGCTAGTCGGCCGTCTACTAATTGCAATACCCCTACAATAGGTTAGCCCTTTATCATCTTAGACTGCATCATCTGTTACAAGCAAGTGAGATTGCAGTCAAGGGCTAGCTTGTCTATATAATATTATAAAAAGATCTAATGAACCGATTTTCAAAATTATTTCACCAATAGATAGCTACGTTATTATGGAGTGTCATAGGCTATATATCAACCGAAAAGAACTTTCGTGGGAGTCGTACTTACAAAGTAAGTCGAAGAAGAAACGGTCGACCGAAACGGTTTTTCGTTGCGAACGCCGCTTTAACGATGACATATATATGATTGAGTTCTATAGAAAAGTTGTAGAACTTGATAATGCCTACGAAAAAGTTCTTGATAGCATATGTATAACTATTATAGATGATAAAAAAGTAACATTTTCAAAGTACTTTATACCATTGTACAGGAGGGTCAGAAACTCATTCACTAAAAATCTAAGCAATCCAAAAAACAAACTGGCGTTTATGGTCATGTCGTTATCTTTCAACAGTTGTTACCGGCGTTTATTACGGTTCTTTACGAACCAACCATCCGACCATCTGTTTTACTGGGATGGAAGTCCTATTTCAATCATCGTCCTTTCAACTAACTATGCCAAAAATCAAATTGATTTGGTTTCTTAGTTAGGGTGTGAAGGAAGGACAAACAAACAAATACACTATCGCGTTTATAATATTAGTTAGGATATGATGTAATGCACTAATCGACAAGCTTATATTCCCGGTAGTTTCCCACTTTCGACACACAAACAATTAGTGTACTAACTGCTAGTAGAAACGATCCTAGTCACTGTCCCTAACCAGTAACAATGTTAGTGGCCTGGCTCTATATGGCGACATGTTGACATTATACTTTCGATGGAAAATTAGAGTTTTCCACGCCCCCGGAATCACAGTGAATGGGCTGGTACGTTTGCGCACGCGACGTATCCACAGACAAAACATTCTGCTGTCTAACATAGCCTACATTCCTACACGGAAGACTTCTAGCCTGTGGAAAAGGTGGCGAGTTAGTAACGCGAGAGTATCGATCGGTGACATTCGCGAGTCAGTATTCACAATAGTTGTATCTGTACCCGGCTTAATTTTAATCGGAACGCTCCATCCTTAGATTTCGTCTCCCAATTTTGCGATGATTAGCGAATTGGGACGTTGTAGGAACTTTTGCTCACTTATTCTTTAAGTTATAAAATTAATGAGCGAAGACACAGCTGGACTATGTCAACTTCACGTAATTTTTATTGCGTCGATATAACATCGTTTAGTGTTTCAATCATTTATATTTTATAAAAAATGGTGTGTATAATGAATTCCCGCACAATTTTTTTTTGAAAATGGAGAAGTGGAACGGTGGCAGACAATAAATAGGCCTTTACGTGACGTCATCTAGTGTGTGCACGTTTAATTTTTTTAAACGGGGTATAGCCCTTGTGTGATCTTACGCTAATTGTATATGGGACGCGTGCGCAGCGGCGGCGCGGTCGCGAGCCGGGAGGTCGGTGAGTACGCGAGCTACTGCGCGCGCATCCACGACGAGGAGATCTACCACGACCTCTGCGCGGTCAAGGGGCCCGTCCGCGAACCGCCCCAAGCCCCGCACCATCCCATCGCTTTCAGCACAGTACGCGTTTGGTTTTTTTTTTATTTCTTTTTTATTTTTACATTTGGGGGCCTACCGTGAAGTCTTTTGTCTGATTGTAGTACATAATTTAAATGAAAAATTCATTGCATTAAAGCTATCAATTGTGTCAGAAGCTTTAAACTCAAACGAAACTTCTCGGTAAGCCTTCTATGGTATTGGAAGCAGGAGTATCATGATACCTAGTCTTTAATCGTGTTACCACTCTCTCAATAGTTAGTCAATATATACCTGAATACCTTAAAAAAATTTCATAGTTAAATTACGAGTTATTCATCGATATTTTATTACATCTACTATTGAAGCTTAAAATAACCTGTTATTATAAATAACCGTCGAATATATTATTAAACTACAATTATAATCCATAACACCCTTAAAGTGAGACTCTTAGAGGAAACCAGAAAGCAATATTGTTTTCAAAGTTATGAACATCTGAAGAAGTATCAGTTTCAAAGACGCAAATTTACGAAAAGTTTGAAGAAACGTTATGGGTACTCTTTACTGATTCGAGCGATTATTTCTTCAATATGTCGCTCTCACTGACTGACGGTCGTATTTTCATGCCTCACTTGGAATTTTAAGTGAACAAGTAAAAGTCTAGCTCTGCGTTACGAACGAAACGATATGTGTGAATTATTCATGAGCCTCGTTACTTCCGATGCCATTTGGTTTATTGCCGCCAAGTAGCCGCTTGTATATTATGCTAGTGAGCCTAGAATGGTTAACGCACTTTTTTTAAACGCTTGTCATATGCTGTGTAGAAACTCATAGAGTCATAGACAATTTTTTAGTGCATATAAATTTCCAAGTATGTAAACAAATCTCTTTATTCAGATTTTTATGTGATTCATTCATTGTACTTTCTGTTCTTATCTGCTTGCATTATTGTAAACCACTTCTTATGGATACTATTTTGACTTTTACATAATCCCCGGATTGCTTCAGAATTCTGCCAACAGGTTTTATTCAAGAATGTTATGTTTTTTTTTTATCAATTTGTTTACATATTTGGTAATTTTGTATGATTACACTTTATTTAGATTTAATGTTGCAAATATATCTGTATATATTGCGTACCCTATTTTTAATTTCGTCAAAACGCGTTCTAACTAAGTTAACATGCCCGTTAGCTCCATCTCTTTCATATTGTTCTTTAATTAAGGACAAAGATGGTACTATTTATTTCAGTAAATATAGTTTAGACAGTATTATTTATATGAAAATGGGGTTCGCAATTTTATTTTAGACACTAGGCAGGAGATACTGTAAATCTGGGTAACTATTCTTGAGGGTGAGATGGGGTTTCATTGTTTTATTTCTTCATGGAATGTTTTAAGTTACTTTATCTGATATCTGTGTTACCTGCCACATATAACTAGAAATTGCCTATTACTTCTAGGAGGGTCCTAGATTATAGGAAATTTCTACTCAAGCGTGGGCACGAACTAGAAATTACCATTGGTTTACATGAAGCATTGATAGTAATTAATATATAGTAATTTAGAAAGAAATAAATTTTTGTTGATGCATTTCAGAAAACCACAATAAAATCCTTTTTCACCATAGACTGCCGATGTAGCGTTAAAAAGTTTAAGTTACTCCGATTTACTGTACCCAACTACGCTCACTTGGGTCATAGATAATGTAATTTTTTTTTTTATTATTCCAGCTAGCGACGTCGTCGCATAGTCTAGAGAAAAGGGACTATGTTATAAGGGAGCTGGTTGACACCGAGTGCAATTACGTGGACGTGCTTAGTAAAATAATTAAATACTTCCTGAGACCGTTGACGCCATATTTGAAGCCCCAGGATATGCAAGTCATATTTTTTGGTGTGAAGGTGAGGCTTTCAATAATTCAATGTCGGTAACAAATTGCAGTGTTTATATACAATTTTGATTGTTCCACTAACACAAATGAAGGGCACAAGGCTAGAATTATGTATCCAATGTTGAGGTTTTTGAAATAGAACTGGAATGAAAAATTGGCAACTAATAAAATTAAAACTAATGGCTAGTGCAGTCTAGGATGATAGCGGGCTAACCTGTTAGGGGGTTAGATTACCTCTCATTATCATATCATATGAACCCATTACCGGGTCTACAGGACACGGGTCTCTTCCAACAATAAGAAGTAAATGGTTGTGTGAATCCTCTACAAAAGATTCTGAAACAGGATGATATAATGTTTTACTGGTAATCAGTAACAGATTATATTAGGTTACTAGGACTGGCTGTCTTAATATTAGCAGGAAGCAAACTGTCTAATGACTGTTGATAATAGGTGTTAAAACACTTTTATGTTCGTGTTTTATTTACCCTTATTGTGCAAGAGTTGCATAAATACTATAATAAGGATTAAAGATTAATAGTTAAGCAATTACTGACTTTTCCAGCATCGATAATAATATAGTGGTTAATCAAGATGAGTTTAGTGGTTAATCAACATTTCTTAAATATAGTTCAACGGGTACATACCACGATAATATTTAAGGATTTGTCGATGTTTCGACCCAGTTGCATGGGCAGGGTATATTGCCGAAGATCTGTTTGGCGTGGAGTGTAAGGATTGAAGAAATTATAAATAACATATAATATATAGATATGCGCCGATTGGCGCAGTGGGCAGCTTCACTGCTTTCTGAGTCCAAGGCCGTGGGTTCGATTCCCACGACTGGAAAATGTTTGTGTGATGAACATGAATGTTTTTCAGTGTCTGGGTGTTTATATGTATATTATAATTATTTATGTATATTATTCATAAAAATATTCATCAGTCATCTTAGTACTCATAACACAAGTTACGCTTACTTTCGCTTACTTTGGGGCTAGATGGCGATGTGTGTATTGTAGTAGTATATTTATTTATTTATTATTTATTTATACAGATTCTCCTGCTTCCGAGGAGCAAATTAAGCTTAATTTGCATAATATCATGGATTTCCGCAAAGTAACGCCTGTTTCTATCCAATAGGTAATAATAAACTCTTACTTTCGCAGGAGTTACACGAAATCCATTCCGGGCTACTCAGACAACTCCGGCTGGCCACGGAGAACTGCGTGCCCGGCAGCGGCGCGCCGCGTCTCGCCGACGTGTTCCTCACGTGGAGGGAGAGGCTGCTGTTGTACGGGGACTACTGCTCCAACCTCACCAACGCACAAGAGACCCTGAAGACGCTCGATGCCAGAGATTCCACGTTCAGCAAACAGCTATTAGTGAGTGAGATTATGGTCATTGCCATTTGTAGCACTTGACATAATTATTGTCATCTAAATCTTCATCATCATCGTCTCCACCACCACCACCACCACTCGACACCTCGAAAGCGAAGTAGAAGTCCTACCCATTGGGATATCACCACTTTAAAAAGAAGAACTTCTTTTTCTTTCTTTCTGCACAGTATTAACAGAAGTCTTTATTGCACATACAAATCGAAAGCCAGGTTAACAAAATAAATGATAATACAAAACATATGCACAAAGGCGGCCTTATCGCTTGAAGCGATCTCACAACCTTTGGTTGAAGAAACATATAACATAAAACGGGATAGTGCAATACCTAAATTTGCTAATTATATACATTACATATACAATACATAGTAATACTACATATATATTTATATATATAAATATCCAATATTATATATATCAATATATAAACTTAATTTAATACCATTAATAAATAAATAAATAATAAATAAATATACTACGACAATACACACACCGCCATCTAGCCCCAAAGTAAGCGTAGCTTGTGTTATGGGTACTAAGATGACTGATGAATAATTTTTTATGAATAATATACATAAATACTTAGAATATACATATAAACACCCAGACACTGAAAAAAATTCATTTTCATCACACAAACATTTTCCAGTAGTGGGAATCGAACCCACGGCCTTGGGCTCAGAAAACAGGGTCGCTGCAAACTGCGCCAATCGGCCGTCATTTAAACAGACACATAAAAATACATAGATATCTTACTACGTCCTAGACAGGAAATAGTCTTTTAACGCGATCGAACGCGCGAAAGATTAAAGATGTGTATGATTTGGACTGTCTCATTTCCCTCGGCAGCTCATTCCATAGGTTAACCACCTTAAATGTGTGTGTGTGTGTGTGTGTGTGTGTGTGCGTGAATATTTTATAAATTCAAAATGCATATAAAAAAATTCGGAACCTGCGACTCTCTGGCAATCGCGGACTGAGCGCTTTATCCAATTAAGCTACGGCTCTCCTTCCGTCGATGCCGAAATTAGTATATGCCTTTCATATCAGTCTTATAGCGACGCGTCATCTAGTAGAAAACGTTGCTGTTTCGATTGTGTGTATATTTATATTTCTAAGAAAACTATGAAATTCTAATGAATCCTTATCTTCTGTTTACTGTCAGAAATGTCAGAAAGAGCACAGCGACGGTCGCATACAACTGCGGGACATTTTGTCGGTGCCGATGCAGAGGGTGCTCAAATACCACCTCCTATTGGACAAGCTTGTCCATGAAACACAACCGGTGAGTATAGTAAAATGAGAGATGCCGGTTTTAAGATACGATCATAATTGGGACTTGCACGATAGCGCAGTGGTTAGATTTGTGCTTTTAAGTTAGAGGTCAAGTAAAGGGCAATATGGAAACTTTTGATTTCTGAATTTTGTCTGTTGCTGTCTGTTAGGAGGCTTCGGCCGTGGCTAGTTTCCACACTACCGACACGGGCGTTCCGCTAAGCTATTTATAACCGATGAGGTGTATGAGTTTAATATAACTACCATACTCCGTAGTGGGTTAGTCCACAACCATATTAAACTGCATTATCACTTACCATCAGTCAGATTGCAGTCAAGGGCTAACTTGTAGTGAAATGAGAAAAAAAAATCTTATCTTTAAAACATCCCTATCCCTACTTAATATTATAAATGTCAATGTAAGTTTGTTTGTTACGCTTTCACGCAAAAACTACTTAACCGATCCTCATGAAACTTTGTACACATATTCTTGGAAGTGTTAGAAGTAATATAGGATACTTTTTATCCCGACATTAAGCTCGGTTCCTTTGGGAGATGGGATGAGTGTTTGACGATTTTACACTATAAATTCGAATTATAACCGATCTAAATAATTATTTTTGTACTAAAGAGGTCATAATATGTGTTTAATTTTGCTCAAACTGTGCTTGGATATAGAGGACAGAACTCCTCGGCGGACAGCAGCAAACCCCTCATTTAAGGCTTAGCGATACTGAATACTTTAATTGTAGTTCTAAAAAAATTTAAATTTAATGCCACATCAAAAAACAAAATCAAACGCAGACAAAGTCGCGGGCAACAGGTAGTCACTTATAAAAACTTTTTGTCTATGATCGAGTCGCGAGCCTTTAAAGAATTGAAAAAAAAGAGAAAAAAACGGAAAGTTCATCACAGTCTCTCTTGTTATAAAGATAGATAACGCAATAACTGATATAATACATTTTTCAGAACCATGAAGAATTCCGGGGTCTGGAGCGTGCGAAAGAGGCGATGGTGGATGTTGCACAATACATAAATGAGGTCAAACGTGACAGCGAGGTGCTTGTGTTGCTCGCTAAAGTGCAGGTTAGTCAAAACTTTTTTTTTTTATAATAATAATAATAATTGACGTGACGTTTTATGTAAAAAGTTTCTTCTACCAAAGGTTGTCTGGAGCAGATCGCTTCAAGCGATAAGGCCGCATTTGTGCATATGTTTTGTATTATAACCTGGCTATCTATTTGTATGTGCAATAAGACTTCTTCTTCTTCTTGACGGACCAAGCAAACGGCCCACCTGATGGAAGGTTGAAAACCATTGGCTATAAACAGAGCAACACTTCACAGGTTAATATTCATTGTATGTGATAGTGTGCGAAGAAACGCGTGCTTCTATCTAATTACTGGGTGTTTTCTTTTATTTTATGCAAAATTATTTTAAACTAAATATTTTATAATACATTTATTTTATTTTATTGAAGTAAAACTTCTTTAGGCCCGATAAGGGAGGCTCGAGGGAGTAACTCTGATCTTTTTTCTGACGGAAGTAACGCTTACGTCAGACGTCTGTGTAGTTTCCGCTATTCAACGGTTTTTTTAAATTGCATAGTTGCTGTATTTTCAAGAGAAGGAGCGAATTTAGAGACTAAAATTTGTGTTTCACTTTATAGATAGATACCACAAACCTATAATTTCATACATAAAAAATTATGATGACACTCAAGTACCTACTTCCAATGAATAATATTATGATTATAACATTTGAATAATCTTTGAAAAGCACATAAATAATAAATATAATTAAATTATAATATGGCATTCATTATTTTAGTTAAAATTTAATAATTTCAGTGATATATGCCGTCACCGCCTAAGAAGTTTTACTTCAATTGCGCGTAAAGGTTACAAACACACATTTTTTTTGTAATTTGTCTATCGGTGAATCCTGAAATAAATAAGTTCAAAGTTTTTATAAGCTTATAGAAAAATCCTATAATAATATTAAGGAGTACATGTATGATAAAAAAGCTTAGGTATGAATTGCTCAACATTAACTAGACTGTGAGATGGTGATAATAATAATAATAATATAATAATAATAAAGCTTTATTTACCTTCCTTACAATTAAGTACCTTACTGGCTAAATACAATAGAGTTAAATACAATTTTCCTTAATCCTAAATTCTTATTTTCTATTTTAATGTTTTCATAGCTAAGTAATATATTGCCCTTATTGTACTTATACTATCTAATTTACGTAAGGACCGCCAGCGGCGGTAAAAGCCTCCTCCATATTTTTCCATTTGCACCTGTCCCTTGCAAGAGTACTCCATGTCTTACCCGCAACTTTCGCGATGTCGTCCTCCCATCTTTTCAATGGCCTACCGGGTCTTCTCTTCCAATCCATGGGATGCCAGTTGGTGATAACAAAATAAAAACCTGGCTTAGTTTGTTGTGGGCTCTTCTTAGACCAGGGCGCGTTTGGAACCCTCCTAGCTTTAGTTTTAAGTTAACGAATGCAGTTATCACCAACACTAACATTAGTGTAACATGTTAAATGTATGAACGCTTCATAAGTGCCTGTAATAAGGCCTACGTGAATAAAACATTTTTTAATTTTGAATGAATTATAAATTTTGTATTATTTTAAATTAGCAACATTAATTCTCGTTGTACCAGGAGAGCATAATCGACTGGGACGCGGCGGCCCTCGGCGGGGGCGGGGCAAGTCTCGCCGCTTACGGCAGATTGCTCCTCGACGGAGAACTGAAAGTCAAGGCGCACGAAGACCAGAAGGTTCGATCGCGTTACGTGTTCGTGTTTGACAAGCTGATGCTGCTGTGCAAGCCCGTCAAGGTGATCTACCCAACAGTAAATATCGATAACCATATACTAACGTTGCTTTGCGTGCCCTCAGACCCTGCCCGAGGCCAAGTAGGGCCTACTGGACTGTTGGTAGTAAGTAGACACTACGTCGCCTCATTGCTTATTTGTCCAAACGATCAATCTCTCTAAATTCAAACTCCAAAAATAAAAAAATAAACATTTTTCACTTAACCTAGGAAACGCTTAAATGGTACGCCTAATGATTTGGGTGATGCGTATTGAATAAAAAAACGTTTCACCAACTCTTAGATGATGAATAATTTAGGCGCAATCTAAGTTAATTGTGATATATATGTTGAACTCGTAAAGTGACACTAGACAGATGAAAAAAACATATTAGTACGATTATTTTTTTAATAACCTTAAATCCATACTAAAAATCAGATATTTATTTATTTATTTTCACTCTACAAAATGAAAATTTTTTTTTTAAATTAGACTCTAAGTATTTGGATATAAAAGACGGCCTTATGGCTAAGTAGCGATCTCTACCAGGCAACCTTAGGATTAGGAAATCTAAAAAATAAAATAAATAAATATATGATAATACAAAGACGAAATACCACACCTTGTGGCTAAAGTCATAGACAAGTAAGGTTATATTAGTTGCCTAGTGAAAATCGATTGGTGAAAGGTAATTGTATGCATAGGAATCTTCATTGATTAGGCGTTACTTAATTAGACATTGCCTAGCGGGCATTAGTGGCCAGCCTTAAATAAATTTTTAAATGACTAAAACTAAGGTTTATCAACACAGATAAAGATGTAAAAATACATATACATTTTTATCTATGTTGGTTTTAGTATGTAGACCTACGAGTATATACCACCTTAAATATATTTACACCTTACATTCTAGGGAAGCTTGGAGAAATCTCTATTGTAGGGATAATCTATTCCTTTGTACTGTTTTTAATGATGATAATATTTTGTTTCAAAATGTTTTGTACAAGAATCATAAAAATTGAACAAAATATACTGAAAAATAGAATATTCTTTGAAATAAAGTTTTGTGTAAACTAGAAAATAAAACTCTGTACCGTTAAATTCTAACCGGTAGTTTGAACAAATAACCAGTAAGGCGACGGGTAGTTGTGTGATTTGGCTGATGTTAATACATGTCACGTGTTTGCACCTTGTGAAAGTTGGCATATGTCGTGTCGGCCATTATGACTTATTTTTACCAGTTTGCGGCCTAGATTTTGTTCATTCCAAAACGTTTTCGAAGCGTAAATATTAATACTAATTGTATGTATATACGATATTATTTAAATACATTTTATTAATTAATTGATGTTATGAGAGCTGCAAAATTGTCACTGAAGTCAAAATGGCGGATGCGAAAAATGAGCCGACCGTCAGATACGTATCTCTAGTACGAGTTTTTAACGAAACATTTTAACGAAATCCCTTAGTTCTTTCCGCGTTACTTACAGCCACGATATCAAAAGCTTCCGCCGTCAAGTTTTCTTGCCATATGACTACTTTTTAAGCAATGGCGAATTTACAATTTCTTGGCTACCGCGACATAGTTATGCCCGCTCGCCATTGTGTATGATTGCAATGAGGTGTAAGCTTTCCTTGCATATAAAAAAAACTAACTGGTAACCGGTAAAACTAACTGAGGGTAACCTCATTGTTCGTCCGCGTTTATTACGGTTTTTTATTAATCCTGTGGGAACCGTTTGATGTCTTGGGATAAAAATTTGACTATGTTACTCAACGTTTTTTTAACTAACTCTATGCCGAAAATCATGTTGATATATGGCTTAGTTGGCACGTGAAGGAGGACAAACAGACAACATACACTTTCTCATTTATAATAATAGTAAGGATTTAAAAATATTGTACGTAACATTAAACGGAAATTTGTGGAGTAAAAATGTCGTTGATCGAAAACCATTGAAGTTTTCGAGAAATGCAAACTCGTACTAGAGGCACACACTCACTCCATCACCTTAACTCACCAGCTGCATTTTGTTTTCGAAGAAAAAGTTTGCATGTAAACTTGTTTAGCAGAATTTAAACTATTGCGAAATAAGACTAGTTTATTATTGAGAAAATGATGTTCTGGGGCTAATTAATTAGTGTTCTTAATTAGTAGCTCGTTCTTATGACGCAATGCAATAATTTTTCCTTCCCGGCTTGTCATGTAATCTTCAGTCTACTGTGTTTCATAGCTTTTGGTTAACATGTCATGCCCACAGAATTGAGAACGTACGGAAACCGTGTACACGACTTATATTGAAGCACCAAAAACCACTCCACATTAGTAGTGTTTTTTGAACAAACGGTTAGTCAATTCATACTATTTAGCAGTTGACAGTAATTATTTTACCTCTAATGTTCTAAACGTTTACCATAAAATGGGTAAATGGGAAAAAGTTTGTGAGCAACATTCCACAGCGTTTTCACTGTTTTTGGACACAGTGCACTGCATACAATAATGGCTGAATGAGGATTCCGTATGTTCTTATTTCAATGGTCATACAATCTCCGATGTTTCTTTATATCATACTGAAAAGTTAAATTGAAATTCAGAACCAAGCCTTTTATTAACCGCGGTTAGAAACAATCCTACAGGATGCAAGCTGTCACTGTACAAAGTTTCGTCAAGATTGGTTTTGCGGTGAACCGTAAACAAAAGTTGATTCGAAATTCCGGATAAAAATATCATATTAATTTTCACCGACTCTACGACACTAGCTATGTCACAACGCACGAAAAAATGCTCACAAAAAAGCAAACGCACACCTATGCATGCTGTTCACCCACAGTTTGTTGTTGAGAGTCTCTTTCAAACATGTTTGAGTCTCTTTCATCAACGCATGTTGATGTTAATACTAACATCAACATGCGTTGTACATATCTTTTTTTATGCATTGTTATAGTCTTTTAGTTGTCAATAATCTCTTAGTGTTATTGTCAGAATAATTGTACTATAATTTGAATAAATAACTATTGTGCCGTGCTATTGTAGTACGCGCCTCGTTAACTGGGTTTTGTTTATTTATTAGGTTCACCAACAGATTATACACTGAAACAAGCTTAGGAACTAAAAAATTGAGAAACATAAAGTTGTAGTGTAAACCCAATTACTGGCAAATCGGCATGCGTATCTAAAAATAAAAACACAAGTAGATTTATGAAGGCGAGGGAATTATCAACTAGCTGTACTAATATATTGTTGCAGAATTTTTTTGTATTGCTGAAGAGAACATGAGTGGATGTCGGCACGAGTAGCTTGGAATAGCTTGTTGTGCTCTCGGCAGATCCTAGCCAGTATAATATGAGCGCCTAAACTCGTTCTATACAACTTTCCAACAAACGGTTTGAAGTTACCGAGGCGCGCAATTTTACGCGGAACAGTAAATTTAATTTTGGCTAAAATAAAAAAACTGGGATACTTTTCGTTCACCCATAGTCTTCCATGGCTACAACATAATAAATACCTTACAATAAAGTATAAAAATAATATGAAAATACATAGCATATAACTATAATAACTTTTTTAAATTTTTAATTGTCATGAATAACGAATTATGTTTATTTTTGAAACACTAATTTCAGTGGGTATTAGCGCGGTGTTATATAATCTAAAATTGAGTTCTCAGTGATAATTTCAGGATCACAGAGTCAGTGAGTGAAGTGAAAAAGGACGAAATCATCACACGCTTCCACTAGGTAGCATCATGCTTTCGCAAAGTAACATTCTTTCTTTGACGGCTACACGTAGATTCTGGTTGTAACCAGCAGAAATGTCAATTGCAGCCCAATGGACCGCAAAACGCTCTGCAACCGTTGCTTAGCGACGTCGCCTCTAGTACATAATACATTATTATTAAAAAAAAATATATCCGTAAATTCAAATTCAAATATTTCCTATTCATGTAGAACTTATCACAGGCACTTATGAAGCGCGTTCACACAATTAACATGTAAACACTAATGCTAGGTGACGGTGATAACTGCATTCGTTAACTTAAAACTAAAGCTAGGAGTGTTCCAAACGCGCCCTGGTCTAAGAACAGCCCACAACAAACTTAGCCAGGTTTTTTTTTGTTATCACCATCTCACAATCGAGTTAATGTTTAGCTATGAAGTTAGAGCAATTCATACCCGAGCTTTTTTATCATACATGTAATCTTTAATATTATAATAGGATATAATATCAAAGGTGCATTTAAAGTATTATAATTGTGTGTAGGACAACCAATATTCATACCGCACGGGTATCCGATTAGCTGAGTATCGCGTAGAAGAGGCTTGCGGGAGAAGAACTCTACGAGGAGATGCGAGGTGGACGTCGCACTTCTACCTCCAGCAGAGATTCCAGGACGCGACATACACTTTGTACGCGCGCACGGAAGACTGTAGACGGAAGTGGGTGAAGACTATCAAAGATGCAATGTAAGTATCGACTTATGCTAAGCTCATTAGCTAGCCCGTAACTTGGCCAGCGTGGTGTACTTCGACATACGACCTTTGAGGTGACTCGTGAGACGGTAATAAATTGATAAATAGTCTACATACAACGTGTAACGGAATTACTAAATACTGTTCAAGGAATCAGCCTGTAAAAATATTAAATCAAAAGAAGTCTATTTCTTTTTCCATACAAACTAATTCAAAACATTCTAAGTGCTTATTTAAGACAAACCTATTGAAGATAAAATACCGACACGCGCATAGTACCCATGCGACGCGTACTATGCGCAAATAAAGTGACAGGAGTCACTTTATTTTATTTTTGAAATGTGATGTATCATTTAAGGGCTGTTTCTGATATCTTTCAGTAAAAACTATGGCAATGGTTTACAAAAGAACTGGTTTGATAATGAGATTACTAGATAATGCGTTATATATAAAATAACTTTTTTCTCTTGTTAGTGTCATATATTATATAGATAAAATTAAAGATAAAATTAAGATCAAATTCTTGGAAAGGCTTTTATCTTGTTACGCCAAAGAAGTATAACTTCTAACGCGTGTACATTATTAGACACACGTTTTTTTCTTTTAATTTTTTAAGAAATCTCTGGTAAAGGCCTTCTCCAAGGATTTCCTTTTTGTCTAAATCATTAATTTCTATGAGTTTCAGGTATTTTATTATAATTTTCAGAAAACTATTCTAAGATTGCGAGCGTTAAAATTTCATGCCGAGGGTAAACGTTAACGAGTTTCGTGATAAAACATGATTTATCATTGGTGTGACCTTTTCTCACGTCACTTACTATTCTCGCAGAGAAAACCTAGAGCCGGCCGGATGTCGCAGCACGAATCATAAGTTCGTATTACACACGTTCGAGAAGCCCGCAACGTGTCACCATTGTTCCAAATTCCTTAAAGGCAGAATATTTCAGGTAACCACTTGAAATTATTTCCAGCGGTAATACGCGCTAAGAACTAAGAAAGAAAGAAAGAAGAAAAAAAGAAAGAAGAACTATGTACTTTTTGAAGTAAAACTTATTTAGGCGCAACTAGGGAGTAACTCTGATTTTTTTCTGACGGAAGTAACGCTTACGTCAAACGTCTGTAGTTTCCGCTATTCTCCACGCTTCTATACGCCAGCTAGTGGCAAATATCATAATAAATTAGTCCCAGGAACATTTTACTATTTCCATCAATAAATAATAATTGATGTTTTCCTTCAATCGCGCGTAAAGGATACACGCACACACTTTTTTTTTTATTCCACTACAAGCTAGCACTTGACTGCAAACTGCACCGCTAAAGCTTAATCGCTTAGTGGCACGTCTTTTTCGATAGGGTGGTAACTAGCCACGGCCAAAGCCTCCCACCAGATTAGACCAGAGAAAATTCAAAAATTAAAAATTCCCAAATTTTCCCTGCCGCGAATCGAACCCGGAACCTCCTATTCAAATTCACAGCGCTCACCGCTGCGCCAGGGAGGTAGTCAAAGTAGAATGAAGGAACACGGTTTCGTTTGGTGCCTCATTCAAATTGGTATCAAAAATTAAGTTTTTATTTTTAAAGAAAAACCTCTAAAAGCCTTATCTTCGACGGTTAAAAAATATTTTAATGAGATAAATTAGTGGTTCTATTATTTCCCTCATCTTTTTTAAATATACTCAAAAAAATCAAAAGAGGTACGCCACTAGTGTACGCAAAAACGAAACAAAACAAAAGGAAAAATACATATTGTGAACAGTACCATAAATCAAGGTACAATAATCGCAAGTGTCAAAAATAACCTTAATTCACGAACTTCATTTGCATGTAACTCTGAAATCTGGCGAACTAGAGTTTTAATGTTTTTGGTAATGCATTGTAATTATTAAACCCTTCAAAATGAGATAAATTATAATTACAAGACACATTATAAGTACTATGTGAAACCAAATCCCATACTACGTCCGGCATTCTACTTTATATATTTCAAATTTATGTATCCTTTTCTTAAATATGTATTTGAACCTGCGATTCTCGGATGCGATTATGAACTTTACGTTACTAGTATTAAGAAAGAAAGAAAGAAAGAAATACATTTTTATATTAAGGTTATTTGGAACAATACCTCGTACCATCCTACCATCATCGTACAATCGCCGAATTATATACTTTTCGTTAAATTTATATTTTAAATTTTATAATATTATATTCTGTATGTTTATGTGGTGTACAATAAAAGTATATTCATTCATTCATTCATTCGTCGTTCCAAGGGCTATCTGTGCTCGGTGTGCAACGCGTGTGCGCACAAGGACTGCATAGCACTGTCTGGGCGTTGCGGGGGAGGCACGGCGCCCCCGCCCCCGCTGCCGCCACATGCTCACCAGCCCGACAACGCGCTCCACTACTACATGTGGTGAGTTGTGTGCAAAAGTTCTAACCATATGAAATCTTAATAAAAATACGCTAGTAATGTTCGGTCACCTTTTCGCCGAGAACGAGACTCTGAGCACTCGAATTTTAACAAAACTTTTGTAACAGTCGTGATTTTAAAACAACATTGCCTCCTTCGCTGTAAAACAACTACCGCCCTTGTGTAATACAGAAATGTTCGACTCCCAGCACTTGCGCGTACTGTTATAGCTTTCGTCTGCATAGGAAAGGGCTGATGCGGAGTAACACATCGGCACATTCCATCTAAGCTAAGACCTTAGATTTAAGTCTGTAATTGTCATGTAATATACGCATCAAAAGTGCCACCTCTACCCATAGGCCTACTTGAATAAAGATATTTTTGACTTTGGATTTGACATCATCAGTCCTTCATTGTCCATAACCGCGACGGACTTTTTATTCGGTTGCCAAAAAGTCATGTGTGTGTAACAGTGAATAAAAATTCTTCCTAGTGAATATCTTTCTTTTATGTACTGTGTAATTAATTATCAATTTTTGTAAAATATTTTGACAGCCGGTTGCCGCAATGGGCAACGACTCGCTTTCTGCTTCCAAGGCCGCGGTTTCGATTCCCACAACTGGAAAATGTTTGTGTGATGAACATGAATGTTTTTCAGTGTCTGGGTGTTTATCTGTATAAGTATTTGTGTGTATTATATTTATAAAAAAATATTCATCAGCTATCTTAGTACCTATAGCACAAGCTACGCTTACTTTAGGGCTAGATGGCGAAGTGTGTTTTGTTGTAGTATATTTATTATTAATTCCCGTTATAACAGTACGTGTTGTAATTCGGCCGCTGGGAGCAGTCGTCTGGCGATAAGTGCTTTTTAATACTTAGAATGATAAAGGGCATTTCTAGTTTCTTCTTTTTATTAAAATTTAGATATATGGTTCTAACTAACCGTTGCGTGCAAATGTCATGAGTTTTAAGCTCTTCTCCATTATTTTAACACATCTTTTATCCTTTACTTAATTTCGTTTATGAATAAAAAACCTCGATTTTCGCAATTCACGACCTACCTCCTCGCGGAAATCTGTTTAGTTTCGAACTCTTCTCCATTATTTTGGACTATTCCTCGGCGTTTGTCTATCTTAACAAACTAGTCTTTATGACTCAAAAACTTCTGTACTTATATTCAAAGTTCTTACTGTATTCCGCGTAGTCTACCTTTTCCAGTAAATGTGATGAATTTTACGGTATTCTCCATTATTTTTGACGTTGAAGAAGTCTTCTTCGGCGTTTGTGGTCAAAAATAATAAATAATGTTGTAGTAACTTTAAATAATTTTCCTTTGTGAATCAAAACCTTAAGTCCTAACTTTTAGAATTGTGAGTATAATCCTGGTAGAGCTGTCTGCTTCTTCCAGTAAAAGTAGTGACTTTTGAGGTCTTTTTCATGACTCTCGTTCGCGCGTTTGCATTTTGCCTTAAGTAACTAGACTTATTAACTTATTTTCTGATTTTCAAAATAATGACAGTATGCTGCCTTTTGGAGTAGAGACTTTCTGACCGTGGGGTTCGGAGGCAGTTACCTTGGCCGAAGAATTCGTTTGGCCATCCAGAGGGGCAATGCTGCCAGCATCTTTGGAACAGTGCCTTCGAAGACGTTTTAGATTTTATTTAGTTTTACTTTAGTTTATCTATCAATATATATAAAAGAGAAAGTGTGTGGGTATGTACCGTATAGGCTCCGAAACGGCTGGACCGATTTCAATGACACTGTCAGGGCAGTGGCGTTCCTAGGGTTTTGAAGATGGGCAAGCCCTAAAAAATTATTCAATATTTTTAATTTACATCTTGGCGGATCTTCAGTCTTCTTTTACGTTCATCTTCTTGGCGAGCCCAACTAAGCACACAGAAGGCATACTACTACTAGACAGAAGTTTAAACATGTCAGCAATGGCATGTCACTGTGGCTTTGAAAAAAGCCGTTTGCTTGAGCGAATGAGTGCGTGAAAGGTGAATGTGCTGCTTAAACACCCTAACAAATAAATTAAAAAAAACAAATACCTAAGTAGGCACAAATTATTTATATTCTAAATCAAAACGTCTATCTTTTTGCAAAAATGACTTAATTACATCTGAATAAAATAACGCTGAACGTTTTAATTTAATTAATAAACGTTTTTCTATAGCAATCATTGATAACTCTGAAAGCCGCTCTTGTCCTTGTGTATTTCTCAAATAAGTATGGATGATGTCAAATTAATTTCAAAATCGATGCGAGACATAATTACATCAGCTACGGAATGAATAATATCATTTTGAATTTTATTAGATAAATAACTCGGCCCGGATTTGCCGCTTAGTTGATTTTGCATATGTTTTTCTAAAACAAGATCGTATTTTGAAAGTAACGATACGAGTTCTAAGAAATTTCCTTTATTTAATGAAGAATTTCTATTTAAAGAATTTCCTTTATTTATTTAATGAATGGACTCATCATGACCTCTTAAAGGTAGTTCTTGCTGTGCCAAATGACAAACAATATCAACTAATCTTTGAAAAACACTACGATTATAGTCAACACGCGTATTATGATTTGAAATTTCGATTGATAATTGGTGGGATAAAGAAGTTTCTATGCGCTGTTTGCCAAAATTAAAAAAAAGAAATAACAGCACTCAAATGTTTATGTGAATTCTGGTGTCTTTTTATAGCACCTGATAAGTTTTTTAAATCATTGTAACCAGCCGCGTTCCAAACGTTCTTTTCATTAGAAAAAAATATGCAATACCAACAATATAATTTATTAGAATGGGAGCATCCAACAATCCAACGAGTATTGTAAACCGATCTATTAAATTGTCTCTTATGATTTTTACTAGTTTGAGAAATACATAAATAAGTCTGGCGTAGGTTTCGGTGATGTTATTAGCTGTTTTTTTTCCAAAAAAGTTAAATAATTTACCTTTTGTTCACCAATTAACGTTTGCACACACCTGAGCCCGCCACAAGAAACAATTTCCACACAATTTGAACTCATTGTTAATAAAATTTACTTTAATTAATAATGGAAAAAACAATGAAATGCACTTTTTCGAACTCAAGCAAACACTAATAAACTTCAAACTATGAATGACAACACTCTATCGGAGAAGTGTGAAGTTGTTCAAATTTGACATCCTGACAAACTTCAACCCGTAATGTTGCTTTTTATGTCCATATAAATTATTAAATAATTTAGATTGTCTCTGCTAAAAACACTAACATTTCTATAGGTGAAAGCAGTAAAAAATAAGCCCCATGCAAGCCAACGAGAGTGAGTGAGACAAAGCGAGAGATCTTCGCGCGCGGTCGTGCGCGACCTTGATATTTTGTCATTCCATCGCCGCCACTCGGAAGTTTGCTGCGTTCGGAAATTTCTGTACCGCTGCGTTCGGAAATCGCGCATTGTAATTGCACTATTGAGTCAAAGTTCATACTTTTTTATTTCCTCATTGCTATCAAGTATGAATTATTTTAGGAGATTTATTGTAACGTAAGCCGGGCTTTTCGGCTTGTATGGTAGTACCGCCACTGTGTCAGGGAATCTCCGGATTGACCTAGCGAGTAGTCCTGTAAAGTTTGGTGACGATCGGAGCACTCCTATTTTTGAACTGTCAAATATAGCTTTTATTTACTATGATGATATTCTATTGTTGGGTGTTTATGGATGTAGATAATGATCTTCACCCGCTCGAGAAGAGAATATAAGAGAATGAATACGGAGAGAAATAAATGATTTAATATATTATGAGACTTAAATTAAAAATTTAATGATGTCAATGTCAAAATCTAGCCCGGCGAAGCGGGCCAGTTACGCTAGTATTTATATAATTACGGTATTAACTATCACAGTTACGTCAAGTTAATTTAAACATGAATAGCAAGTGCGATATAGTATAGACGTTTAAACTGTCGCATCGCCAGGTACGTGGGTGAGATGGGTCGGGAAACTGCGACGGCGCGTCTGGAGCGGCGAGTGGACGGCACATTCCTACTGCGCGTGCGGCCGCGAGCCACGCAATCGCTCCCCCCGCCCTCGCACGACACGCACTACGCGCTCTCACTCAAGTAAGCAATTAATTTGACGGCCGATTTGTGCAGTGGGCAAACCCTGCTTTCTGCGTCCAAGGCCACGTGTTCGATTCCCACAACCGGAAAATGTTTGTGTGATGAACATGAATGTCCTTATGCTTCTGGCTGTTTATATGTATGTTATAAGTGTTTATGTATATTATTCATAAAAATATGCATCAGTCATCTTAGTACCCGTAACCAGTGGCTTGCACAGGGTTCTCGACCAGGGTATGCATAAAGAAGGAAAATGGCATAAAATGGAAAAATCCTTCGCCTTTATGAGTGATACAAAATTTTTAGGGTATGCAGTGCTTTTGTGCATGTTTGAAGTGCACGCCACTGCCCGTAACACAAGCTACACTTATACTGGTGCTAGATAGAGAGTGCATTGTCGTGCATGCTTCTTTTGATTAAATATTTTTGCAGGGTGATTCCTTATAAAATATACTTATGCATCCTGTAACATTATTTCGTAATTCGGTTACACACACACGCATACATACAAACATGATTTTTTACACGACACACTTAATGCATGTTTCTTTATTAAAAGCTTGGTTTAGTTTAATAATTTTATTTATTTAAAATTAGTTATTTAATGCTCTGTTAATGTACTATAAACTCTTTCATGTGAGGGGGAGAGGGTGTGTATATCAATAGTTAGTTTAGGCATCAGTGGTCAAACCTACTATATATGTTGTAACTTTGATAGAACAATAAAATTCGTTTTATTTATTTATTTATTTATTTATTTATTTATTATGTGTCAGGACGGACAACACAGTAAAGCATATGCGCGTGTGCCGCAAGCCAATAGACCAGGTGCCGCACTACTACCTCTCCGAGTCTCGCTTCTTCCGGAGCATCGTCGAGCTCGTTTCCTATTACGAGAAGATAAGTTTATCGGAGAACTTTGTCGGGTGAGTTCACAATTTCTGCTGCAGGCTCATTATAAGGAGGTCAATAGACGAACAAGATTTACCGGTGTTGATGCTGAAGTGGTAATGGGTGGTGCTCAGAACCTATGGACACTTGGGTCCCAAGGTGCTGGAATACCCTTACTTAATAAGCGATTCATAAACTCATCGTTCCTGGGTGATAAAACCACCAACGACTAGTTGGACAGAACTGCTAATTTCTGACAATACGGTACGGCGGTTTAAAGCCGACTTCACCAACCAATGTTTGTTACTTTAACGACCCGTTAAGTGCCTTAACGGACTTTTGAGTCCCACCACGCGCCAACAAGTTAATATCTTTCCTGACGGGCCGCTAAAGTTAAGTTTAGTTGGTGCATGGTTGGCTGATACCTTGTTGCGACTTTATTAGTAAAACAGGTCTGGTATCTTTTAACGTTAACGTCTGCTAACGCTTCACCAAATACTTACAATTCCCCGCGGTTTAGACCACGCATTTTTCGTTGGTTTAGAAATCCCACGGGTGTCTATAAAAATATACTACGCCCGTCTCCAGGACGCAGGACGAGGCAATGTTAAATTTCGCTAAACCGAGGAAACGTTTATATCAGATGCCTAATGATTTGGGTTATGCATAGAGAAAAAAACAGTTTCACTAACTCGTGCGTAATCTGTATGTAACTCGTAAACTGACACTTGAGACATGAAAGGAAATATAAATTCGGTTTTTCTAATAACCTTAAATCCGTATAAAAAATGAAAAATTTGATAATATAAACACAAAATACCACACCTTGTACGTAAATAGAATCATAGACAATTTAGTTTATATGAATTGCCTAGTGAAAATTGATAGTGGAAAGGTAAATGTATGCCTAGGAATCTTCTTTATTTCGGCGTTACTTTACTTAGGCATTGCCTTGTTCGTAGTTTGTGAAAACGGGCGTTAATTAGGCTTCTCAAAAAACCCCGGGATAAATTCAAATTTAAATTATGACAATTATTATTAAAATTAAACTTAATTTGCTCCCTGCAAAAAGCAGGAAAATCTGTATGTTGTAATTTATGATTTCTTCAATCCTTATACTCGACACCAAACAGATCTTCGGCAATGTACCCTCTACGCACGTTTCGCTCCGAAACCGGAGCATCCTCAGGAGATGTTGACTTTACAATGAATAATTGTTAAGTAAATCAAATTCAAAATTTCTTTATTCATGTAAGCGTATCACAGGCACTTATGAAACGTTCATGCATATACCTAATATGTTTACATAATTGTAAGGGAACGGTGATAACGTCGGATAAAAAATATCATATGTTCATATCTATGTGCCAATTTGCATCAAAAAACTGCAATATTTGAGCCGAACATAGAAAATAAATAACAGACACACTTTCGCATTAATCATGTCAAGTATGTATATGGTTCCAGTTTAGATTCAATCCTTCGCTGGCCGTTCCGGAGAGTGGTGGCCACGGTCATTCACGACTTCCGGCCGCTGGAAACCACCCAGTTGGCGTTACGGCCTGGCGCCAAGTTGCTCGTACTCAGTAAAGAAGGTGACAGGGTCGGGTGGTGGAAAGGACGAACGCTTGATAAGGTGAGTATCTATGGAATAAAAAAAAACGCCTGTGAACTTATTTACGCACGTAAGATTTTGCATTATAGCCGATTTAATGGCCACTAGGCGCCGTGGGCAGCGACCGTACTGTCTGAGTCCCCCAAAGCTGGATAATGTTTGTGTGATAAACATAAATGTTTTTCAGTTTCTGGGTTATTACATATATTATTTATTTATAAATTATTAATCACAAAAGATTTAGTTTAAATTCAAATAGGTACTTTGTCTGAAGACACACCAAATAATTCCTATTTCAAACATAGTTTTTATCTCATAAAAACAGAAAAACACAAAATGAGCACCAAACTTAAATAGTCCTATTTATGTTTGATCATCTTTTTGTTTTTCTTTTGTGTTATTCTGGCAAAAGAAAAAAAACTAGAAATAAGGAATATTTGATTATCCGTTTCATATAGTTTTCAACTTCACCGCAGTTATTTATCACCGTTATTTCTAGAACTTTCGCGAGAGCATTTTTTTATATGTACAGACGCAATAAACAATATTTATTTTGCATAAACAATCTAGGGCGACAACCGCACCGGTTACTTCCCCAAGGAGTGTGTGCGAGAGGAACCGGAGTGTATAGGGGCACTGGACTGATGTCAGCTCTGCCTCGCAGAGCGAGAGCAGCACTATCGACTTCCAGACACCACCACTGACACTGACACTGACGACTGTCAAGACGACCTCGTCTAGAGATCTAGTGAAAAGTTTAGCTAATGGACTGGTTTAAACTCGAACTAAATGTTCGTTACTCTCTGTTTGTCCCTAGAATAAATGCGTAAACGTCGCCACGGTCATGACGACTGCTGGGATATATGAAGATCTAGGTTAGAGACTGAAGTTATATGTACTACTATGAATGTGAACTTTTGGCCGATTTGATAATCTTCCAGTGTACATAATAATTATTAAATACGGTATTTTCTGTAAATCATAGCTTATACTTGTCAGGGTGATAGGACTGAGCGTGACCCTTCGACATAAATGGACATTGTTAAAATAGTTAATGTACTGGTGTACGCTCTTATACTTTCATTATATCCTGGTAGTTCACAAAGGACATCGTAGATAATTTTATAGAATATGATACTATAAAATCTATATAGGCTCATAGAAAAACACGATCGAAACTTTAACCTCTTGACAACTCACTTTATTGTTTGAATCATAACACCATGACATTCGGGCATTATTATATCGAAACTCGATTTCGAGATGTGCCAACTTTAACTAGGTTTACTCATTCAGGTTTTTTTAATGAGTAATAAATATCGATTTGTTGAGTATATTTTTATGCAGCATTACTGGCAACACTGCTCAACAAATCCTTAGCAGTTAAGTGATACCAGTGACTAAAAAAAAAAGCTTATTAGTATTGAAAAAGTTAAAGGGAAATGTATTTTCCCAAAAATGTGGCAACTAGTCTGCAGTTGTATATAAAGTTAGTGCAGCTCTCATGATTAATTGTTGATGCAGATTTAATGCCAATAAATTGCATTTTATAAATTGTTATAAATTTCACTAAAAACGGCAGCTAGACTGCTGATATAATGCTATGATATATGAGCAATTCCATGGCATAACTATAGCTATTTCATGGTTAATTAAAACACATTAGAATTAGCTAATATATGTGAAGAAGATTAAGGGACAATGTGTTCGCCAAAACATATAAATAACGATACAAGGATTGCTCTCTTACAATAAACTACGAGGATATGTGTAAAATTTATGTGACCCAAGTTATTTCATTAAAAGAAGTGATTTGAAAGTGATTGGAAAACTAAGTGTTAAATTAAAACATACAAAATAAGTGGACGTAAAAAAACTATTGTATAGTTTGTATGAAGAAACGTGTATTGGATGTCGTGCTAATATAATTGAATGCTTTAAATAGGTATTGTGCTTTACGAAGATGAAATGTATGGGAATACAAGGAATGTATATTAATATGCCACTTAAAATCTAAGGGCACCGTAAATAAGTATTAGGTTTTATTTATGTATGATGCATCGCAAGAAGAAAAAAAACGTTAGTTAAATTTTAAAGTGATCTAGAAATCTAAGATTCGTTCACTATCAATGGGTAAGGTCGTCACCGTGTTTATACAGGGTTTAAAAAAAATACCAGAAAATTCTCGGCCTGTATTTGTTTACATTAAAAATAACAACTTGGTTCTAGGATATTTTTGAACTTGATAGTTTGTGAAATAAAGTAAAGCAAGTAAGTTATTCACTCAATATTTTACATAGATGCTCTACTTGTTATTACTCTGTAAAGTAACATCAGCAACAGCTCGGGAACCACGACTTTGTCTAATCACATGTATTTGGTTCCACAGTGTAATGTTATTTTACAGAAATATCATGTTATTTTTTTTTTTTTAATAAGTCGTAGAACGAAAGTTGTTAGTTTTAATGAAACAAGGCAGTATTTATTTAATCCTGTATACGCATCGCTTCAGCACAGCAACGTCAGGTCTTTAAATGAACATTCAAATATGGACTTTACGCCGTTAGATTTAGATCCATATTTCTTTAAAAAGTCAAAAGTTGTAGCATTTAATTAAGAGTGCTGACGGATTTAGAGTTAGCTTTTTCATTCGCCTCTTTTATTATCAATCGTTCGTTTACCTTAATTCCATACGACGACCTGTTGATGCTGTATGAAAGTCAGCGACGAGCTGTAAATGCAATACTAAAGGAAAGCCAGCTAAACGAGATAAAGAATGTAAACCAACTGACGAATTTTTGTGCGAGGGAAAAGTTTAGTGATACTTCATTATCCACAAAAATCTTAATAACAAAACCCTAGAAATGTTATGAATGTCACCTTGTCGACGCGAACGAGACTCGGAGCACTCAAATTTTAACTAAACATTTGTTACAGGCTACCACTTTGTTGTAATTTTTATTTGAGGTTTAAGGTCGTATCATAAAACATTATAATTTCAACAAAAACAAAACAATTAGGCAATGAAGACAGGAAATACTTGAAGACATAGAATTGCTAAAATGTATTCTTGCTACTATGATATTTACACTACAATTTAGTATCAGTATAAAATAAACTTACCTCAATTATTGATTTAACATCATAATAATATGCAAGAAACTCGTAACCGCGTCAATTAGGTTAGATTCTTTACCGCGTTTCTCTGGCTTAAATTTTAGTCAAACAAGATATTATATGCATAGTAGAGTTAGCTTATATCGAATATTATATTAAAATAGAGATACGATGGATATAGTAATAACAAAAAATATATTATTGTTGATGTTCTAAAACACTGAATCAAATGTATATTTATTTTTGTGAACTATGTAAGTTATTTTTTCAAGTCGTAGGTTGTACGCAAGTAGATAGATCTTTAACAAATATAAGTAGCATATCCTTAATGAATAAAAAAACAATGTAATTTACCTGTTTAAAAATAAGGTGCTCGTGTATTTGCGTTTACTTTAAACGGAAATATAAAAAATAAAGATCTATATGTGTAGTGTTAAAAAATGTTCAAATTCAATCTAAAAATTTCATCTTGAATTTTTAAAATGAAGATCGCTTAAATTCCTTCTAAATAAATATTAATGTCACTAAAATATTGAAATAAATAAAAATATGTTTATAGATTTAAAATCCTTAATCAATTCTTCGTCTTTCCGACATTTTTAAACGAAGATCGGTTTTTCCCTGTTAAAAGTTATAATCTATAATAGATAGGCATCTAGTATTTTCAATTAAAAAAAATAGTAGTTAATTTTTGGATGGCAATGTCCTTCCATATTGTGCACGTACATACAATTAAATTAATGTGTGCGTTTTATTATGTGTGAAATTGGACACAGTTTCATAATTTTGTGGAACCTAATAATTTAAGTGAACCCAGCCTGGAATATTGGATTTTCTGGATCGAGTTTGGTAATATCTCCTTCAGAGGTCACATGCTGCATAAGCTTCAGTGTACAATTTGACTGATCGAGTTAATTGTACGCTAGAAACGAGGAACCGGTTAGAAAATACTAATTTAACATCGTTAGCACGTTCACTCGGTTTCGCGAGCTGAGCGTTTTAATAAACAATGACGGTGTATTGAAAATACAAAACGCTGTGTTTATTTTGACGTAGAAGCGCTGCAAAGCGTGCCCAATTCTCATACATGTCGTAATTTGGAGACGTTTACTTTTTTTTGGTATAATTAGATATATGAAATTAGCAGGTTATGTGCGATTAGCATAACACATAACATATTTGTTGAATCCAAATTACTGGGCGAATGTATTCCCGGACCGTCTAAGAGAGCAGTAATCGTAGATGCTGTACGATTTGGATCGCTAACTGAGACTAAAATGAATGAGCTTTAAAATTTATTGGCTTATAAATTTGATGGTAGAAATAAAAATGTTGCATACGAAGTTTATTGGGTAATCTAAGTTGTATCTATTAACGATCCAACCTTACAAAATAGCACATCTGAATATGGCTTCCAATATCAATCTAAACTCCTTATCCGGTGTAGCGACAAACTTAGCTAATTATATATTTAAAAAATAAATTGTATATTAGTGATACAATGTGCCAAACTAATTTCTATTTATTGCTATTAATACGCAATAAATGCGGATTAGCTATAATTTTGCATATTTCTCTAGTAAAATGCCCGTGTATATTTATTTTTATACGCATGTGCACTTGTGTTACTACATGCATTATTAACATATGCTCTTTACAATCCGTACTTTGACACAATATTTTATAACATTCCTGTATATTAAATTGCTATATCAGAAATGGGATCATTTGAGAAGGTTCTTAAATTATCCCAAAATATTATAAGCAGTTATAAATGGATTTGATATTATAAAAGTGTATATGTTTTACATATACTATTTGGGTACACCATACCATACAAATGCACAAAGTAAATTTATTTTCGTTTGTATTTTAACTTACGTGCTATATTCCAGATCATATATTTAAAATATGCTAAATATATGTTAAAGATATTCTGATAGTACGTGAAAACTACAAGTTTATAAATATTTTTCTTGAATTATTTACTGTTGAAGATGTAAAAAGCCCACCAATTAATTTTATTAATCGATTAACTCCTCTATTAGCAAATGAAACTATATTATATTTACATAGATATCCAAAATTGTGTCTTAATATTGTAAATATTAAAGTAAATGTTTACTGTTACATAATTTTAAATGCAAACAATTGTATATTGATATATGGGTAAAAATGGATATTTAATAGATTATGTAAATGAAACAAATCTGAAAAAAATATTATCATAAATGTTCCAATATTATTGAATTTGAATCGTAAATCAGCATCTGTAAGTTGTGTGCATGTGAAATGCTCAATATTGTAAAGGTCAGTTTAGACTTCATAACACGTTGATATAACACGTTTTAATTGTTCAATATAAAAAATATAACATTACAATATTATTATAAAACGTCTGTCGATATAAGATGATCATCGGCATATTTATTGATGATAGAATATATTTTGTAGCGTGGTCGAATGGAAAGCTTGGCAATAATACATACTTTAAAATATAGTTCATATATTATAACTCTGTTGTAAATTGTTTTCTATCTATATTATTCATAGTGTAACAGGTACAATGATTGTTTCCTTCCAGTTAGATAAGTAATATTAATGTTAAAAAAATTAATAAAAACCTTTGTGGTCCGATTATTCAGTAATGTTTCGGTTACGTTGCAAAACGGTCAACTTTATACGAAAATCATAAATTCATAGTGCAACTAATTTCTGATTTTGCATTGAAATGACAAGACTTAATAAGAGTTTTTCTTTATGCTTTAAATATTTTTTAAACACATTTATACTTAAAAGTAACTAACTTTTTGATTATTGGTTGATATTATGTGACAGTTATCGACGCTATACAGACTTCAAACCCACTTCTCACGTACTCCGTTGCAGCGCACACGTGTTTTGTCGAAACAAATTTAACTTGGAACTCCACGGCGCGGCGAAGTAACAATGCGTTCGTCGAACGCATTGTTACTAGTGATAGTGTGTATAGGCCCTAAACGATACTTTATTTTTTCTTGAATTTTCACTATTCAAAAGATTTATTGTTTGTTTGCACTAAAAACAACTGAAGCAAATAAAATGTATGTCACTTTAAGATGAAAACCTGCGACCTGTCAATAAATTATTTTTTGAAAACATAGTCTGTAAATGTTATCCCTTTGTGCCAGTTTAGTATATTCCAAAATTAGAGTGTTTAATTTTATTGCAAACTTCATGATCTCTGTAAACGTGCTATATGTATAAATTTTAGTTTATAATTTTATAATTTTGTGTTCATAACGTTTGGTGCCAACCCCATTGGTGCTAATTCGGTTTTACACATCTAACTAAACGAAACTAAATTTACAAGTCTTACAGCAATGATATGATGATGATCATATCATTTTGGTTAAGTTAAGAGAACTGGACAACAGGATTAGCACCATTTTATGTAAACCATATTCTCTATTTCAATGAAATTTAGCTGCACACGAAATCCATTTTGTGACGTAACTTTTTGACACCAATTTATACAAGCAATTAGATGTGGTTGAACGAAAAGGATCCAACACAAATTAAACTAGTTTGAGACGTTTCGAATAAAAGTGGCCTAACGTTGGAATAATTGTGTATTTAGCATGCTTTGTACACGCTCTAAGGTACCCTCAGTGGAACCATGTCAATATGGGCCTCTTGGGAGAAGGGCTGGATACTTTACGTTGAACTAAATCCAATTCATACGTCACATATTATGGTTGTGGTGGACATAGCTGGGCGCATCCTCTGATATATTAAAATGTCAGCGGATCATTACATTATTATTGGTTCTAAAACATAAACTAGTTTGCTCGTTGCGACACAGCAGTGGCGCTCAGATGTACCGCGGTTAGTTTGTAAAGTAGTTATAAGCGCTGTAGCAACTTTGCGCGCCATACTGCCTTTTCAATACGTCGAATCGGGGAAAAATTTAAGGAATGGCGCCGCAATACGTCGTGCGGTCCGTTAAGAGTTTGTTGCGGTTAGAATTTCATAATAGAGATTATGGACCGAGTTAAATAACATTATTTCCAGGGCCTTTTTCACCACCTTCTGACAAATGCCAGATAGCATTCACAAATTTTCTCTTTGTATCCTGACTTTTATATGATATTAGCTGTTGCCCGCGACTTCGTCTGCGTTAGATTTTGTTTTTTGATGTGGCATTCAATTTAGTTGTAGTTCTAAAAAAAATTTAAGTATTCAGTATCGCTAAGCCGCTGGGTAATAAAGGGTTTGCTGTTGTCCGCTGAGGAGTTCTGTCCTCTATCTCCAACCACATTCATCAGATCTACACAAAGGTTGGGCAAAATTAAACAAATATTACCTCTATAGTACAAAAATAATTATTTAAATCGGTATAATTTGAGTTATGGTGTAAAATCGTCAAACACTTACATCCCCTCTCCCAAAGGAACCGAGCTAAATGGTGGGATAAACAGTATCCTATATTACTTCTAACACTTCCAAGAATATGTGTACAAAGTTTCATAAGGATCGGTTAAGTAGTTTTTGCGTGAAAGCGTAACAAACAAACCTACATTGACCTTTATAATATTAGTAGGGAAGTAGGGATGTGATAAAGCTCGTCCTGGAAAATTCGATCGCCATGCTTATTTCTGTCGCTAGTAGCATTGTTGCGATGCTGCGTCGCGGTTACCGTTATAATTACGTGCACATAAAGTTTAGGTTTAAAAGACAATTATTCATAAAGGAAACAGTTTCACTTAATGAAAAATAAAAATGACATAAAGGAGTGGTAATATATTATCTAGTTAGTGTGATACAAAACTAGCAGCTTAAGCTTATAACAGCTTTTTATAGTAAAATAAAATGGAAGGTGATAAAAAGGCTTAACACGTACGTCTTAAATTGATGGATATAGGACGCCATGGTGCAGCAGGTCTTCTTTTATAGGCGATGGCCACTTACGATCACGTGGGTCTTGGACCATCAAATATTACTATCTTCTTCTTGTGGTGCCTCTTCGACTAGCGAAGGTTGGCAGTCAGCTTCATAAATCGTTGTCTATTTTTCGCGAGGCGAAATAATTTTGTTGCAATCGCGATTCCAGTTTACTCTCTGATGTTACGAAGCCAATTGGTTGACGGTGGCGCCGTTGTTTGACGCGTCGCAGAACTTCCTCATTGGATACTTTGCGAGTCCAGCTAATGGCCAACAACCGTCTCAATGCCCACATCTCAAATGCTTCTATGCGTTTCCTGAGGTCTTCTTTAATAGTCAAAGCCTCGCATCCGTATAGCAGTATGGGCCAGATGGAACAACGCAGGAGTCGAATGCACAAAGGAATCTTAAGTCTGCGGTTGCAGTGTACTTTTTTTCATCTTGGTATCATCTTACTATAAAAAAATAAATAAAGATAAACGAAGTAGGAAAGTGACTTCCAGCATTTGTCAGAAGGTTGTGTCACAGGCCCTTAATTTTTTGGTTTAACTATAGTTTTCGAATTTTAAAATCAAACAATCAACCAATGTTTTAATTCAGGGCTTTAAAATGTTTAAAAAGTTAGCGTAAAAATAATTGTTGGTGCTATGGTTATTTTGTGTTCGATACGCTTTTTACACGAGTAGATGGAGCGCACCGTACTGCAGATGTAGTATGTATGTATTTTGATATTATTTATGTTCATGTTTGTAAATATATTATAATATATTATGTACCTATTACAGAAATGGCATATCTCACTATTCTGTAGTTAGTTAGGTGAGCCACCACGTAACAATACAAGTGTTGTGGAATCATGTTTGTTGTTTCATTTTACACACTAGACTTCGTCCGCGGTTTTTACCATTTTTGAAAGTATTCCCGGGATAAAAAGTCATATGTGCGACCTTAGAATGCGAGGTATCTCTTTGCGCAAAGATCGGTTTAGGCTTTAGCTGCCTGTCTACGTGCTTAAGTAAGAAAGGATATTTTTTTAAATCGCCGGTAAAGTTTTCCGTTTGCTTTTCCGGAATGAAAAGTATTTCTTGTACATATCCTGAATAAAGGCTATATATGAGCCAAATTATTGAGATCTGAGCATTGGCTGTGCTGGACATAAATAACATTTAACATTGGATAAGTCACCAACGAGTCACACCCATTCGTGTAAAACAGACTCGTTTTGAATTTTTTCATATTCAGCATGTGGACCTAACAATCATATATCGTATAGTAAGCGTTATGGCGATTATACAGCTCAAATAGATTGAACTGATTGGTACTATTTAATAACTGGTATTCGTCATCATCATCTTAGCAACCCACTACATGGCACCGTTCTCCGTCCACAATGAGAAAAGGTTTAGGCCGTAGTCCACCACGCTGGCCCAGTGCGGATTGGTGGACAGCTGGTGTTACCTATACGCTAAAATTTAGCGTACAGGTAACACCAGCTGTCAATTAAATCGATTATACAACACTACAGACAAACACTTTTGCTGCTATGTTATGGTTAAAGGGATCTTTATAGATTGTAGTATGGTATATAGAAATAATACAACTGTAAGGTATAGAATTTTAACTCTTATATTTATTTGGCAGTTATAATAAATAACAATCTGTTTAATAATTTTTAAACTTAACTTACTATGTTCGTTATCCTATAACAATTCAACGTAAACGCATTTAATTATAAAAATTCCCTAAAAAAAGTGTCTTCTTTACATTATTATTTTACAGGGCGAGGCGAAGTTTTAGGCTGAGATCTAAAAAGCATAGATATTTAAACCTATACCTAAACCTTGCTACGGACAGAAACATTCAAAAACAAGAGTCGAGACAAAACTAATTGTCTTACATAAAACTTACATCACTGAAGTTTACTTCGATCAGACTTACGAAGCAGTTTGCAATTCTCTCAGATCTGATCTGAGGGGCTTTGGCTGTGGATAGCCAGGCTGCCACCAAAGACGTGCCAAAGTGATGCAGTGTTCCTTCAATTCAATTTGCATTTATTTTTTTGAACTTATCATTATTAGGTACCATCTTCAAGATGAAGTTCAAAGATCAGACTGTTAAGAATCTAACGATGATGTGGAGTTGCCTTAATTTTTGGCCGAACATAAACTTACTTAAAGTAAAAAACATAATACCAATAATTTTATTCGTAGTACGAGTGTCTCTACCTGTAACCTAGTAACAGAAAACATAATACAAAATATCATAATATCAACCCATTACCGGTCAACTTCAGGGCACAGGTCGTATGTCCACCACGCTGGCCCAGTGCGGATTGGTGGACTATATATTATACTATATACATTGTATGGTTGTATGCAAAAATAGAAAGCAACAAAATGTCATAAATAGTCTACGAGTGAATTAGGGAAACCCCTGTAAGTTGATAAATAAATAAATAAACATCTGTCTTTGCTGAAAAGGTTGAACTTTTATCATCTTACCACGCAAGGTTCGAGGCAAGCGTTACGTAGTTCTATTATTTGAGGTCCGGCGTGCTGCTGCCCAAGTAAGTGCGCAAGTCCGATATGGTGGAGCGCACGAGCTTGGCGGGGATGGTGGGGCGGTTGAGACGCTTGTAGGCGGCGAAGCGGTGGCAGCCCCCGAAACTGTAGAAGTAGTCCCCGCCTTGACTGCCCGTTATCCACAGTATGTCTATCGGCGGTACGTTCCCCTGCTCTTCTTCTTTCTGAAAATTATCAAGCTGATAACCTCTATACACCGTGTCAATGAAAACCGAAATAAAACTTCGCAGGCTTTAGAGGTATATTTTTACTGTGTCTGAGACTTATTTGTAAAACCGAAAAGCTAATAGTTTTTGAGTAAACCATTGCTAGAGTTTTTACTGAAATAAATCAGATACAGCCCTAACATATGTCAAAGTAAAATCAAATGACTCCTGTCACTTTATTAGCTAAGCGTCGCGTAGCTTAGCGCGTGTCGGAATTTTATCTTCAATAGGGTTGTCGTAAATAAACACTTAGAATGTTTTGAATTACATTATATGGAAAAATAAATATGCTGCTTTTGATTTTATATTTTTATAGGGTGATTCCTTATGAAATATTCGTATGCACCCTTCAACAGTATTTCGTAATTCTGTTACACGTTGTATAGTAACTGAAAGATTGGTGATTGGCTAGGTTAGGCAGCGGTTTTCCTTAAGCAGGGCCGAATTCAATCCCCAGCGGTGCACCGCAATCCTCACTAATATCCTACTATTCTAAATGCGAAATTGTGTGTGTACGTGTGTTGTTTGCCATTCTTTTACACCCTAACTAAGCAACCAATAAACTTGATTTTTGGCATAGAGTTAGTTGGAAGGACGAAGACTAACTATGTTATTCTCCGTATACTAGGCGTATACTTTTTATTAAAGGAAAACAATGGTTACCATCGGATTTTTAAAATTGAAATAAACGCGGACGAAGAATTCGGGCAAATATGGAATTCGGGGAAATGCTTTAACGCTGAAGGTAAACTGCATTTCACGGCCCAGCACGGCTAACATGGACAGGAGACAATTATCTCCCCGGGAAAGGATTAAAATGTATCTTCTCCCACAGTTTTATCAACTCTCAGAGCACTGGTGCACAAGTGGAAATAATATCCAAATAATATACTTATGTGTAATAATAAACGGGGGCAAACTTCTCCTATAACTTGTTCCCGTTCCCGCAGATGGACACCTTAATTATATACCTTGTCAGGGGACATAATTGGTCTCCTGCCTGTGCTAGCCCTGCAGAGAGTTCTTTATAATGCTCCTGCAGGCGTCTAAGGCTCAACTCACACCGAAAGAGCGGCGAAGGGCAGCGAAGCGTAGCGACCCGCTCGATAGAGAAGGCGCGCGGATTCCCGCGACTGCTCGAGAAGTCGCTGGAATGCTCGAGAAGTCGCGGGACTCGCGCCCGCGATGAATTCACGGTTCACTCCCCTATGCGCAGTTCACTTCCAACAAAACTCGAGTAAACTTGTGTTTAAGCAGTGAAAATGGATATTTTGGATTTAATTATTATTGCACATATAATTGAAACAGAAGAGGAAGAGGCCAAAGAGATAAGCTTGAAAGATTTAAAAGAAAAAGAGACATTTGGGTACACGACCTGTGGAAGAAAAGACGTTTGTTTGTTTGATATTGCCAGCGGTCGCTCGGCTCCGTTTGAAATTCGCCGGAATTCCCGCGGCGCCGAAGGCATCCGCGTGACTCGTTTGAGTTTACTCATGCGATAATAAGTATTATAATGAAAATAAAGTAAAAATTCAAACTGCACTCCGCTTCGACGCTCTTTCGGTGTGAGTTGAGCCTACCAGTCCGCACTTGGGCAGTGTGGCGGACAACGCCCTAAACTCTTCCCACTGTGAGAGGAGACCTTTGCCCTGTAGAGGGTTTTATAGATCGCCTTAACTGGAGAGCACTATTCACGTAGTATGACATACCTAGCCATGACGTCAGTGCGTAATATAAAGCTACCTACGATTCTATATATCACCAAACCACAATTTCTAACTGAAAAATTGTCAGTCATCGTATGACGAGATGTCAAGATTCACGTTTCATCTAAATTTAAATAGGTATATTGGCGAAGTAAACTGTGTCGTGCAGGCATGACAAAAAGCCATTAACCCAAAGAAGAAAAACCTATTATAAAAGGTTTCCTTATATGCACTGGTGACTCCTCTGGCACTGAATCATTTGCCTTTTTATAACAAAAAAGAATATATACCAAACCAAAACGTCGATCTCACCTTGCAGGTATTATTTAATTATCCTGCACCTATTTTCTTCTTTACTTTAATGTTATTGTATTTTTTTCTTTTATTATTATTCAAATTCAAAATTCATTTATTTCAAGTAGGCCTTGTTTATAAGCCCCTTTGAAACGTCACGACAGTCTGTCTGTAGTGACTCAACCACCGGTTCGGATAGCAGATTCCACTGTGAAGAGGCTGAGAAGTTCAGCAGATTGCTCTTTTCCAATATCATTTTATAGTTTAACAATCTTTGGAATATTTCTGTTTTGTGAAAGATGAGAGCGGAGTTGCTTGCTTTATTTTTATGTAACTAATTAAGTAATTTAATGATTCAATAATAAATTATTTTCATGTAAATGGAAAGTTGCTAAATAAATATAAAAATAATAGGGATAGTATACCTAGAGCATGCTCATATAGTCAAAGGCTGCCGTTCTACCAGAAATGTGTGATACCTTGCTCAACGCTTAGATAGTTACAGCTATTGTCAGCGAAATACAAACTTTTGCATCTTTTTCCACCAAACAGGAGAAGTTAAGTGTAGCGAAATGAATAAGATGTACCTACGATGAAAATTCTCTCTGCGAGGAAGATGCAGTGGTCTGTGGTGCACTTGCATTTACAATGCTTTGCTCCATAATCCCCATAACTCTATATCATATTCATAATCCGCGTCTCTCACATCCTCAGCTTAATTCAAATAGCATGTATCTACATAACTAAGCTCCGTTAAGCTTTTTCTACTAGAACTCCGTTAAGCTAAGCTTTAAGAATCAAGCAAACCCATCTTTGGCCTCTCCCAAAGGTATGCCAATAATCACCACGCTGGGCAGACAGGTTGGTGAGCGCAGCAGATGGTATTATTAGCACAGGGGTCTGTGCTGCCCGGTGTCAGTTATATTATGATACGTGGTGACCACTATATTCTGATTCTGCCGTCACCACTCGGCACGACAGATACCTTACTTACTATGCTATATTGTGTACTTAAATTAACTCACCTGTATCGTTGTCATTAAGGACTCGACCTTTTTCTCGTCCAACTCTGGCATGAAAGGTCGTATGATGACCGACATCGGTACGTCGTGGATGTCGTCTTTATACGCGCTGTGGATACTCGTCATCCTTGCCACTGGGAATTGCAATTATGTCGCTAATAAAATCAACTTCCGTCCCAATAATAGAAATGTAACTTTCCTTATAGAAATATTAATACGAATGGCGTCCACGCGTTCTAAGATGGTTCTAGAATTAATTAGGATAGCTAGGTTCGAAGAGCATTAGTTTAATTCAAAAATTTTCCGGTGGGAGGCTTTCGCCGTCGCTAGTTACCACCCTACCGACAAAGACGTGCCGCTAAGCGATTTAGTGTTCCGGTGCGATTACTTGTAGAAACCGATGCTGAGCGGGCCTGGGGGAAATGTAGAAATTAAATATAATTTCCCTAATTGCCCCTACCTAGGTAGGGTTGAACCCGGGAACTCCACTCATAGGACCACCACTGCGCATGGAGGTCGACAACATTTTGCAAAATATATTTTTTATGACGGAAGAAGTAACAAATTAACTAAAATGAGTAGATAATGTGTTAACTAAGTTAAGATTTTGGACGTTCAGTTTTAGATTAATTACTATATTTGTTGTAATATATTTATATCTATCTTTAGTCGTATGGGATGTTTTTATCACTTAAAAATTAGTAAACCGATTAAAGTTTCACCCAACTTATGACTAATTTTATCGGAAATATTTACTCTAGCAAATAATTACCTGGTTTCACAAAAGAAGTATACGGCGATAATATAATTGCAAATTATCACTCTTCACTCCTCCATACCAAGTTTAATATATGTTAACATTGTGCAACATGTCAAGGTTACACATTCTCCCAAATACACCTCGTAACGTAGGAAATCCCATTCATTGACTATTATACTACACTACGTTTAAAAACACGTAGGTATTACTTACGATTCTTGGTCACGGCCACTGAATTAGATAAGGTTGATAACGTCCTCAATAGCATAACTAAACAGACACGCGCTTCGCTTGACGGCTCTGGCAACACTGATCACTGATTTGCGAAATATTATTTCCGTGTGCGACTTTGAGCGGTAAATTCAATGCAACTCAAAGTACTTAGGTAGGTAGGTAGTACATAATATGCTAATGCATTGAATGTACTTGATATGAACTTCATGTATATACTGAAACTATGCTGAGTCATATACCTAACCTAACTTACATGCATGTCATACTAACAACGGGAAAGTTCGATACATCTTTTCGTCCAAAATCCCTCAGTGCCTGAAGACCAAAGTCTTCGAACAGTGCGTGTTGCCAGTGATGACTTACGGATCCGAAACGTGGTCGCTTACTATGGGCCTCATAAGAAGGCTCAGAATCACTCAGCGGGCGATGGAAAGAGCAATGTTGGGAGCATCTCTACGTGATCAAATCAGGAATGAGGAGATCCGTAGAAGAACCAGAGTTAATGACAAAGCTCAGCGAGTTGCTAAGCTGAAGTGGAAATGGGCGGGGCACATAGCTCGGAGAACCGATGGACGTTGGGGTTCCAAGGTGTTGGAATGGCGACCCCGCATAGGTAAACGCAGTGTTGGTCGGCCCCCAACAAGGTGGACAGACGACATCAAACGAGTCGCTGGGAGCCGCTGGAAGCAAGCGGCCCAGGACCGTGGATTTTGGAAGTCTCTACAAAAGACCTATGTCCAGCAGTGGACTTCAATCAGTTGAAGTGATGATGATGATGACACAACGTTTTCCAGTTGTGGGCCTTGGACTCAGAAAGCAGGGTCGCTGTCCACTGCGACAATCGCTCGTAATAGAGCGTAAACAACATTTTTACTAACTCTGAAAAGCAAGTTTTAAATATAAACTAATAAGAAAATCATATTTTCTTTATGAATCATCCATTCATTTTTTATATTATTTTCAAAATTAAAAAGTGATGATATGATCGTTAACGCTATCAGACTACTTTGCGGAATTCTATGATAAATTATGAAAATTGAGCTTAATTTTCATAACTGCGCGAAAAGCAGGTGAATCTGTATGGTGCAATTTATAATTTCTTCGTTAAGTCTTAACAATTATTCATTGTAAAGTTAACATCTCCTGAGGATGCTACGGTTTCGGAGCGAAACGTGCGTAGAGGGTACATGGCCGAAGATCTGTTTGGTGTGGAGTTTATAGATCGAAGAAATTATAAATTACACCTTACAGATTCTCCTGCATTTCGCAGAGTAAGTAGATGTAGCAAATTAAGCTTAATTTTTATAAGACAAAATTAGCTGGCTTTCATAATAGATACATTTATTATTTTTATATACTTATGTGACTGACGTGAAGTATACGGTCGAAGAGAGTGTAAAATTAAGTTCATTTTTCGAAAATACTTCCCTATACTTACTTATTTTCTTCAAACTAAGCCATCAGCCTGCGGATCGATAGTCTTGACCTACTATTGATTGAAATATCTAATGCCTTTAACGAACCTGATGCACTTTTTACAAGCCTCAAGGTGGTTAACCTCTGCTCTACTCAAACCTACATCATATTTCCTTATTTTTTGTAATCTAGAGATCTTTTCGCTCAGTTATTAGGTGCAAATCCGTTTGCAAAAATTAGTTAACTTTAAACTAAACTAACTCTATAATTACGGTTTTTTTTTCTATTTTTGCATAAGCGTGTACCTAAATATTTTATTTGTAAAAGTTGATTACTTTTACAAATAAAATATTTACCCGTTTAGCGTTTAGCGTGGTTACCCGTGGACGAAAGCGATGTAAACATGACCAAGGAAGTAGCCGCCGAAACTACTGGCGAATAGTGTTATTATCTATCTTTGAATATCTACAGCTTATTTAATCTATCTGATCTACAGTAACTCTACGCAAGATGCAAAATATTAAATCCATCTGAGAAAAGAAATTAAAACATTCGTTTGCATTCAGAAGTTTGGAAGCCGCTGATCAAATTAAATAACTATTCGAATGTTTTTTGTTCTTGAATTGATACTGCCGCTGCATCGCGTCGCTAACACTCTCTATAGGACTTTTCTTATACACCAAGATATAAACTTTTTTTTGTGTAACATTTTCTACCAATGAATACAAGACGTAGGACAGTATTTATTTATTTTATTTATTTATTTGTGAACTATAAATTTTAACTATAAAACTATTTATTTGGATAAAGATCTGATAGGAACGTCAAAATCTTAAGATTGTACCTGTGTTTTGATTGTCAAATTATAACAAAAAAATGTATCTATTATGAAAGCCAACTTCTTAGCTAATTTTGTCTTATAAAAATTAAGCTTAATTTGCTACATCTACTTACTCTGCGAAATGCAGAAGAATCTGTAAGGTGTAATTTATAATTTCTTCGATCTATAAACTCCACACCAAACAGATCTTCGGCGATGTACCCTTTGCCCGCTGTTATCTGTGAAGATTTATTTATCTCCGACAATATTTATCAGATCTTCATTAAAATTACACAACACATAAAAATATAATTATTTAAATCGGTTCAAATTTAACGGAGCTATGAAGTAAAATTATTAAAAAATTATCGAGATAAAAAGTAGCCTATATGTTGACCAGGAATATCAGCTACCACTATACCAAATTTTATTTAAATCCGTTCAGTATATTTCACGTGATGCCCGGACAGACATATAGATAAAAATTAAATAAAAATCTGTTTGGACTCAGCATCGATTATAAAGCATCCCCCTGTCAAAATTTTCAAAATATATTTAATGTACAGAAATCTTCCAGTTACAGTTTTATTATAAGTATAGATAATATACTAGCGTACCCAGCCCGCTTCGCCGGGCTAGATTTTGCTTTATTTTATTTAAACATTAAACTTACATCATTAATTTTTTTAATTTAAGTCTCATAATATATTAAATCTTTTTTTTCTCTCCGTATTCATTCTCTTCTCGAGCGGGTGAAGATCATTATCTACACCCATGTTCACCCAACAATAGAATATCATCTTAGTGAATAAAAGCTGTATTTGACAGTTTGACAGTTCAAAAATAGGAGTGCTCCGATCGTCTCGCCAAACGATACAGGATTACTCGCCAGGTCAATCCGGAGATTCCCTGAAAGTTTCATTGAAATCGGTCCAGCCGTTTCGGAGCCTATACGGAACACACTTTCTCTTTTATATAGACACAAAAGGTCATGAGGTAAAAGCAAATAAAACGACAGTGTAACTACACAAAAATGTAATTTATTCAAAGTGATGGTCGCAATAACATTGAACTCGTCGTATACATGTGCCCACGCCGCCGCTTTACTTCGTATCACTACAGTAATCAAATCTTTTATTATAATCTATTATTAAAATCGTATAAATAGGTATGCGTTAGTTACACAGGCTGTTTGCTTTGTTTAGGGCAGGACAAGGAGAGTATTTATACCATTGGCAATTCATAAAACCTTTGGCTTAACTTTTGACAGAAAATAAAAGTTAATCTTTTTGTTGTTTCGTCACGTTTACCCCATCAGACTTCTGTATGCATCAAAAAAAGTAACGTACAATTGGTAAATAGAATGTTATAATCAGAATAAATTAAAATAAAAGAAAATACCTGCAGTCAGCATATCACAAATGTAGGTACAAAGTTATAGAATAATAACATATTATTGACAAATTGCAACAAATATAGGCACTGTGCCTCGCTGCGGTGGTTTCAAAGACGTTTTAATTTTAAAATATTTATTATTCAATAAATATGTAAATAAATAAATAAACTTTCAATTTGAAAAAAAAAAGACAAATAGTATAATTTGTCAAGAAAGTACATATTCCTTTATATATTTTTATTTAGTCGAAGCTTTCCCCGCACTGCACCAAATAAACAGAACACCCTGCATTTAAAGGACATAGGCAACGGCGTGTTCTATTATGATCATTGTAATTTTATTCCAATTATTATATTTTTTCTCTTTAACCTTTTCTTCGTATACTGTTTCAGATATCTTGATTAAGAAAACATCAACTTAATTCTATTAATTTCTTATTTATATTTTAATTATTTCTAAGTGGAACTATCCATTTCATTACGCTGCACGTGATCCAAGAGTAGGTGACTGATTTGTTTGAGTATTTTATACCATCCAAATTGTGTATCATGTAATAGCACTGTTTATTATTCCGTGTATCCATACAAGACTGAACCTGAGGTTCAAATCCTATTGGTTCCGAACATTTTTATATGCATTTTAAATTTATAAAATTGATATTTCCTCCAAGTGTAGCTAAAAACACTATTAATGTAAATAAAAAAATCTCTGTCTCTCTCTTAAAGTGACTGCTATAAAAACAGGATCACAAAGAATAATAAAATCTAAACAATCACGTTTTTGGGGTGGGGTTGCCCAGATATATTATCGACATATCTACATGTAGCATGTGCATCATAACCGATAAAGAACACTAAACAAAAAGGTCACCAGCTCTTGGTCTATTAGGCAATAGGTATACGATAAAGACCTATCCATTGAACTAAAACTACGAAAATCAATATCAAATCATTAACATTTAATCTATACACTGTGACTCAACCAAGCCAACTAGAGGAGTGGGTCACGGGTGGCATATACCCTCCCCGCCCGCATACCTCCTCAGACACCACCTTAGAACTGTACCCTTAGCACAACAATTTCACGCCTTAACCGTCAGAATAAAATAGACCTGACCTTCTCTAATAAAGCTTGAATTCGTCTAGTCGATGAATCTCACATTGGTGCTTTCATATTATAAGATATTTAGTACCAAAAGTATTTTATAACTTTGAGCTTTCTCCGTCGATATACATGAACAAAATACTTACAACTAAACTGTAATTTATAATTTCTTCGATCTATAAACTCCACACCAAACAGATCTTCGGCGATGTACCCTTTGCCCGCTGTTATCTGTGAAGATTTATTTATCTCCGACAATATTTATCAGATCTTCATTAAAATTACACAACACATAAAAATATAATTATTTAAATCGGTTCAAATTTAACGGAGCTATGAAGTAAAATTATTAAAAAATTATCGAGATAAAAAGTAGCCTATATGTTGACCAGGAATATCAGCTACCACTATACCAAATTTTATTTAAATCCGTTCAGTATATTTCACGTGATGCCCGGACAGACATATCGATAAAAATTAAATAAAAATCTGTTTGGACTCAGCATCGATTATAAAGCATCCCCGTGTCAAAATTTTCAAAATATATTTAATGTACAGAAATCTTCCAGTTACAGTTTTATTATAAGTATAGATAATATACTAGCGTACCCAGCCCGCTTCGCCGGGCTAGATTTTGCTTTATTTTATTTAAACATTAAACTTACATCATTAATTTTTTTAATTTAAGTCTCATAATATATTAAATCTTTTTTTTCTCTCCGTATTCATTCTCTTCTCGAGCGGGTGAAGATCATTATCTACACCCATGTTCACCCAACAATAGAATATCATCTTAGTGAATAAAAGCTGTATTTGACAGTTTGACAGTTCAAAAATAGGAGTGCTCCGATCGTCTCGCCAAACGATACAGGATTACTCGCCAGGTCAATCCGGAGATTCCCTGAAAGTTTCATTGAAATCGGTCCAGCCGTTTCGGAGCCTATACGGAACACACTTTCTCTTTTATATAGACACAAAAGGTCATGAGGTAAAAGCAAATAAAACGACAGTGTAACTACACAAAAATGTAATTTATTCAAAGTGATGGTCGCAATAACATTGAACTCGTCGTATACATGTGCCCACGCCGCCGCTTTACTTCGTATCACTACAGTAATCAAATCTTTTATTATCTATTATTAAAATCGTATAAATAGTATGCGTTAGTTACACAGGCTGTTTGCTTTGTTTAGGGCAGGACAAGGAGAGTATTTATACCATTGGCAATTCATAAAACCTTTGGCTTAACTTTTGACAGAAAATAAAAGTTAATCTTTTTGTTGTTTCGTCACGTTTACCCCATCAGAGACTTCTGTTTGCATTAAAAAAAGTAACGTACAATTGGTAAATAGAATGTTATAATCAGAATAAATTAAAATAAAAGAAATACCTGCAGTCAGCATATCACAAATGTAGGTACATAGTTATAAAATAATAACATATTATTGACAAATTGCAACAAATATAGGCACTGTGCCTCGCTGCGGTGGTTTCAAAGACGTTTTAATTTTAAAATATTCATAATTTAATAAATATTTACAAAAATAAATATGTAAATAAATAAATAAACTTTCAATTTGAAAAAAAAAGACAAATATAAAAAGTTAAAATAATCCATTATTTATTTTTTGAAAAGGACAAAGTTTAGTCAATACAGTACATATTCCTTTATATATTATGTTATTTAGTCGAAGCTTTCCCCGCACTGCACCAAATAAACAGAACACCCTGCATTTAAAGGACATAGGCAACGGCGTGTTCTATTATGATCATTGTAATTTTATTCCAATTATTATATTTTTTTCTCTTTAACCTTTTCTTCGTATACTGTTTCAGATATCTTGATTAAGAACACATCAACTTAATTCTATTAATTTCTTATTTATATTTTAATTATTTCTAAGTGGAACTATCCATTTCATTACGCTGCACGTGATCCAAGAGTAGGTGACTGATTTGTTTGAGTATTTTATACCATCCAAATTGTGTATCATGTAATAGCACTGTTTATTATTCCGTGTATCCATACAAGACTGAACCTGAGGTTCAAATCCTATTGGTTCCGAACATTTTTATATGCATTTTAAATTTATAAAATTGATATTTCCTCCAAGTGTAGCTAAAAACACTATTAATGTAAATAAAAAAATCTCTGTCTCTCTCTTAAAGTGACTGCTATAAAAACAGGATCACAAAGAATAATAAAATCTAAACAATCACGTTTTTGGGGTGGGGTTGCCCAGATATATTATCGACATATCTACATGTAGCATGTGCATCATAACCGATAAAGAACACTAAACAAAAAGGTCACCAGCTCTTGGTCTATTAGGCAATAGGTATATTATAAAGACCTATCCATTGAACTAAAACTACGAAAATCAATATCAAATCATTAACATTTAATCTATACACTGTGACTCAACCAAGCCAACTAGAGGAGTGGGTCACGGGTGGCATATACCCTCCCCGCCCGCATACCCCCTCAGACACCACCTTAGAACAGTACCCTTAGCACAACAATTTCACGCCTTTAACCGTCAGAATATAATAGACCTGACCTTCTCTAATAAAGCTTGAATTCGTCTAGTCGATGAATCTCACATTGGTGCTTTCATATTATAAGATATTTAGGTACGTAAATATTAAGTACCTACCTGAAGTATTTTATAACTTTGAGCTTTCTCCGTCGATATACATGAACAAAATACTTACAACTACTTTTGAAAAATCTGTTTCATATCAGTAAAGGAAAAAAAAATTGTCATCCCCTTATGGGGTAACGTAGATAATAATTTAAATGAAATAAATGGAATATTCAATTCAATTCAATTCAATTATTCAACGCTCGTTGTGAAATGTTGGTAAACTAAAAATCAGTAGCATGGAATTGGTAACTCTAAGTCCAGTAAAATGGACCTTATTTTACTTTAAGTATGAGTTTCGTTTATCAAAAACCAACTCCACGAATTTAGCCGTGTTCATTACTAAGAGAACAATTCGCAGCACATTATTACAATAAAAAAAACAATCAAATAATACACTTACTAGATATAAATAAACTGTTAACGCAGTGTTATAATAATAGTAAATGTTTTTTTTTTTTTAATTCAAACGATTTCATATTATGGTTGAGTTCGTACCCAAGGTGTGTCCGAGTGACGTCATGTTCGACACTCGCCTAATCGGCCTGGCAGTCTAGTACATGAAAGAATAATATTCTGTGCCGACGACATTATTATTTAGCACCGAATAATATAATTTTAAAATATAATATATTTCATAGTATTTTACCCTTAGTCCGAGCTTGCACAGCTCGCAAACGTCGATCGAGTATCGAAACTTAATTAAACGTTCCTAATATTCCTTACAAAGAAGAACTTATTTTAAATCATACATCCCGATTTTTTATTCCCATTCTCTATTATTTACTGAGGGCCGCCGGCTATAGATGAATAGATAACCTCGATCTTCAACTAGGAGAATTAGTTATATTTAATTTACTGTTTCTGTCGAATATACAACAGGTATATCAAACTGACTGATCTCAGTTATTTTTTATAGACATGGGTGTATTATGTATATGAAAGACATTTTTTGGTGTCGTTTCAGTCTTGTTACAAAATATACGAACGGGTTGTAACAATGTTGGATTATTTAGTTTCGATACTCGAAAACCATCTACGCAGAGGTGTGAAAACTCGTACTCAGAATAATGCTTATATTCGTTTAGCAAACCTTTTACTTTCCTCACGTAGATCCCTCTATATTATACGCAGACAGTGGTGCCAATTCTGTTGTACAAAAATCTCTAATCGATCCTAAATTGACCAGTTTAAAAAAGTACCATCCCTTTCATTTGTTCCATGTAGAAAAGGATAGCACGTTTTTAAGACTCGTAAATTTGGTGTAAATTTGGTAATAAATTTGTGTGCAATCTAAACTGAATTGACAAGTTTTGAAAATAGTGCGGCCATTGTTTTTATATTTTATCTGTTCTTTGTAATAAAAAAAAACATAGCACTGTTAACAAAATTGTCGGGTCAATAAATAGTGCTGTGCTATTTGAGTTGATAAATTGATAGGACTTGTATCAGCTGTAACTGTTAAATGACTTTAATTGAAATTTATAAGTTTTTTATAAAAAAATTTAAGTACGCTTAAAAATATAAAAAAAATTAAAGCAAAGAACTACTTTTAAACCTGTCAATTTAGTTTAGAGTACGTTCGCAAAACTAATAGAAGCCCTACTGATATTCACAACACCTAAGATTTTAATTGAAAATGAACAAATTAATACGTTAAAACTTATTTTAAAAGGATAAAATCGCTTACTGGTACATAGTAAATAGGAGTTCACGTGAAAAAAAAAATACTCAGCGTGCGCTGACTTTTATAACTTCGTCACTAATAAAATTTTAAAATTGCACACTTTATTTCGGCGGTGCGGGTAGAATACCAACTGGCAATAACACTACCCTACAAAGTATTTACTCATAACGCAAAAAAACGTTATTTTTACTTTACCAATTGGATAAGTTACCTGTCTCATCCCTTTCGTTTTGACCAAGCCCGATCTCCGGCCGGGAAACCTTGTAACTTGGCCTAGCTTTGTTTTTTGTTTGCTCTTTGACTGCAATCTTATCTAGTGAGGATGAATGATTCACAGAATTTAGAACATACAGAACCCTCATTATTGCATGCAGAGCATTGTGGCCAAAAACAGTGAAAAAGCCCCCGCGAGTCTCACTTCACACTCACCGAATGTTGCTAGCTGACAACCTTTTTTAACGTTTTATGGTAAACGTGTAGAACATTAGAGGTAAAATAATTACTGGCTAAATGGTATGAAGTGGCTAACCGTTTGTTCGAGAAACACTACTGAAGTGGAGTGATTTTTGATGCTTCAATATAATAATTAAAGCATCAGTCGTGTACAAGGTTTCTGTACGTTATTAATTCTGTATCGCTCGACGTCACATCTTTGTAGGTAGGGTTAGCTCTTTGGCTAGCTCCTAGCAAACAAGATTACTTTCATTGTATTTATATCGCTATAATTATGGTACGAAGTAACAGCAGTTTTAAAAAAAAATTGAAACTGTGACAAAAAGTGTACAGCAGATAGATGTATTGCCAGGCGAAAAAATACCTCATACTCGCCCCATCAAACTAGTCAGCAAAAAAACATATATTAACGCTTACAATATAAACATTACCTAAATAAACTTACACGCTATCGTAAATTTATATTCACCGTATGGTAAGGATTATATTTATTTATTTAATATTAGTATATACTTCGTCCATTTCACTATTTTCTACTCGGCAGACTCAAAAAGCAATGCGCCTTGCGTCAGGGCGAGCCGATATACGCAATCACCAAAGTACCGGATCGATTGAGCGCAATAAATGTAATAATTTATAACTAAAACCCAACTAGGTCACGAAAGTTAAGTGTAAGAAGTTAAAATAAATCCGCCATATTGAAATTTAGCAAATAAAAGCATTTAGTGAAGAAAAATTATACGTACAGACGTACTGAAACATTCTATACAACCCTTGTTACGCCGTAATTATTTGGTGCGTCGCTTCGGATTGAAATATGTCAGTGAACATTGAATTGCAATCGCATAAAACGCTAAAATGTTTTATAATTAATGCGAGTTTAAAAATCACCGAGCTGAGCTGTCCTGTTTGACTTTCAAATATCTAGCGATACCAGTGATAGTTTTACGACTGCCCTCCCTCAACACGGAGCTATCTATTTTTGGAGTGTACCGTCAATTTTTCTTTAACATGCAATAGAAAATAGTATAACGGACGGGGTATATTTTAGTGAAAGTTTATAAAAAGAGATCCTGTCACTTGCTGCGGTAATACTGCCGAATACTTGACTTTAGAAACAATCACTGGGCCAAAATAATACTTTTCGAGAGCTGGCGTAAAATTAATCACAATACAATAATAATAATTTATGTCCAGTAATATCCTCATTGTTATATGTATATATATTATATATATATAGTTCCAGTTTAAATAAATTCCATGAATATGTTGACCTATTTGTCATGCAACGACTAATATAAACGCCTGCATTCATTTGTCGACTCAAAAATTCTATGCAAAGGTTTATGTGTAGGAATGTATTACACTTTCTGTGATGAAATATGGCGTCGTCATTACATTTAAAGAGTACGTTTTAAATAGATCATGACATTTTTTATTAAATTAAAGTGGCTTTCTACCCTTAGACACGTTGCTTGATGTATCTACATAACTCTGAGAATATTACTGAACATTTTAATAATAAAACAATATTACAATAAATACTCAAGTTAACGTTATTAAATTGTAAAAAAAAATACACAATACAAATTGATTGAATTTCAATAGAAATCGCGTGTAAAACAACATTTAGCTAGAGTTAAGTGTAGACGCAGTAGTATAGTATACGGGGTCCTACGAGCTAGGGCGGCCACGGCCGCGGTGTCGCAACTTATAGTAATGGCAATTTTGTGGAAGCTGCGCGATTTTGCAGGCCCTAAAACAAGAGAGGAGAAGTCGTGAGAGCTCTTGTGTGAACGAAGCACCAATACATTCCTGACGGCTGGAAGTCCACTGGGCCGGCTTTTAAGTCAGAGTAGCATGCAAGTTCGATGCAGTCCTTGAAACCAGTTGAAAAAAGGACTTTATTTGTCTAGATCAGCATGTTTTCGTCCTGTAGGTGTCGTCCAAGTAAATTGTTTCGGCTATATGAAACTTAGAATGAAAGCAAGGCAACACGAGCGGTCAATCAACCCAGCCTACGGTCACGCGAGGGATTTACACTTGACCCACACGTTATTTTTTTTTCTCTGATACCGAATATTATTTAATATATTATTTTAAAAATAGTATTTCACCAAATACTAACCGGATATAGCGAACTAACGCATGAACGCCAACATCTATTATTAATTTTGCCCCCAAAAGCTAACCGGTACAAAAAATTTACTGAAAATGCAAATGTGCAGCAACATGAGTCGAACGCTTCGGTCACACCAATGTCGTGCCCATTCATCGGCGCGGCCGATGGACAGTAAAGACAGAGAGAGAAAAAAAAGGTACGTAAAACAAGCATTGAAAATATATGTTTTGACTTAATAATAGTTCGCGGATAGATAGGGGTGAATTTCTGTCGTTTATTAGGTTTTATCTAAGTCACAGGGACATCACCATCTCCAACTATATACGTCCAAAGTCACGCATAGGTCTTTTGGCATGGATTCCCCCTGCCACAATCTTGTACCGCGAATATTAGGTCGCCGCTCCCGCACCTTGAGACCCAAATTCCCAGCGGATTTGCTTATCTCGAAGTCTGCGCTTTTTTTTATTGTAACAATTGACGGATCTAGCAAATGGTCCACCTGATGTTAAGTGGAAACACATCGCTTATAAACAGATTAACACTTCGTAGGGTATGCGAGGGACAAGTCCAGCAAAGTGCTGCGTGCAACACCAATATGAGTCATAGATGTTTATTTATTTATTCATAAGACACACCAGCAATTATTTGTAACAACATTCACGAATTCATTCAAAATTTAATTTTGTGTTAGAATTATAAAATCTGTCTAGTGCCATTACAATAATTAATTATGGGTGTTAATGGTGTGCCTGTAATTACACTGACAGCCACAATGCTGCTTTGCGGCAGAAATAATTATGATGGTAGATACTTCCCCGGACGAGCTGCGTCACAAAAAGTTAAAAAAAAAAGTAGTATAGTGTCGCTGGGAATGCTCTGAGGATGTTACCTGCGGCGCCTAGGGTGAAAGGTCTTGGTGCATGGGGTCGTAGGCCATGGACGCGTCGTAGGGCGGCTGTGGCTGGTCGTAGCCGGGCGCCGGCAGCGAGTAGCCCATGGAGTCCTGCGTGGGCGCCGGGGACATCATGGGCGTCGCCGTGCCCGACGCGGCGCCCATGGAGTACGGGGAGGCGCCCGCTGCTACGGGAGACACGCGTCAGTTACCAGGCGGTGAATGACGGACATTAAGTTTTCAAATTGTTTTTTTTTAAACTGGAATGTTCGCTCATTCGTGTACGCAGTGTTTTTTTTGACTATGACGCGTCCGTGCTAATGAATAAAGGCGACTTTTTGGCATTCTGCTATAAATATTGGAATTCCGCAAAGTGACGCCACTTTGCAGAATTCCATGAAAAATTATAATAAAAATTAAGCTTAATTTGCTGTACTCCGCGAAAAGCAGGGAAATCTGTATGGTGTAATTTATAATGCCTTCAATCTTTATACTCCACCAAATAGATCTTCGGCAACGCACGTTTCGATTCTCCTGCTTTTCGCGGAGTATAGCAAATAAAGCTTAATTTTCAGACAAGACAAGTCAGAGTTTTAGCGCAATTTCAAATAGTTGCCTTTTTCATTGGCACTCTAAAACTACGATTGTTATATATATTCTTTAGGTTCTTACATTGCAAGTGCAAAACACGACTTAGTATTACTCATAAATAATAATTTAAAAAAAAAATCGATCATGTAAAATTGACTTAATTTAACTCGTTTTGAGTTTATATAATTTTAGTTGTTATTATTTCTTTTAATATCATAACTAAGTATGCGCGAACTGTAGGTATTTTTTCGATTGATAACGGTATGTCGATATGGCACTTTTATGCTGAAAATGTATATACATTTACCGTATATTTATATACGGTAGATATAAGATGACATGCGGACACAAATGAGCAAACAAAACCGCGGTATCATTATAATAGACTTAATTTCTTAGTCATTAATAATAATAATAATAACATTTTATATAATTATTTGATAGTTGATGTAGAAAAGGGAAAGATTGTATTATTGTATGCAAATAGACTAAACTCGGCTGTACACATATCTATACGAAATTGACAGCTTTAAATATAGTGTTTTTTAATTCCCGTTACTTTTGTCCACTTAATGCTACTGCCTCATTTATTAACCTTTCAAATGTAATTGGATAGACGGACAGAAACTTGAATATGTCTACGGAATCAGTGGCGTGCATAGAGGGTGTGCACAGGATATCCAGATGATAAAAAATTCAGAAAATGTCCAGTACAAGTTATAAAAACTTAAGGGACGACTTTTTATAACTCTTACAAAGGTGGCTTAGCGCGCTTCTAAGCGATAAGGCCAACTTTATTGTTTTAATTAACTTCCGCTTTCCCTGTTAACTCATTGCGTACAATTAAACTTTAAATAAAGCGTCAAAAACTTTGCTGTCAATTTTGTGTATAGCTGTGAACAGTCGAATTCGCACTAGTAATCAGAGCCAATCTTAAAGACTGTTTTAAGGGAGTACTGTACTGTTTTGAATAAGTTTATAATAAGAGGGCAATATCTGTTTACTGTTGTATGTGGCGTGGCCGGCCGGCGAGCGAGCTTCGCGCCTGCCCGCGCCCGCCCACGACAAGTCTGTGTGCGGAAACCAGGCTATGTAGTCTTACCCCCGCGCTCATATCATAAACCTCCTATAGTAAAAACAAGTATTTACTTGTTGCAACATGTGTAATTGATACAATTCTGCCCGTTTTCACTCAATATAAAGGATTTTTTTTTTCTAATACAATTTAGCCCTTGACTGCAATCTTACCTGTTGGCAAGTGATCATGCAGTCTAAGATGTAGCGGGCTAACCTATTAGGGAGTATGGTAGTCATACCCCTAAGAGGTTCCTACCCGAAATCACACCGAAACTAAATCGCTTAGCGGCACGTCTTTATCGGTAGGGTGTTAACACAGACCAGAGAAAATTCAGAAATTATAAATTCTCAAATTGCCTCTCCTACTTAAATCCACAGCGCTCACCGTTCCGCCAGGGCGTTCGTCATAAAGTAAATGATGAAAAAGCTTGGTTATAAACTCTGCTTGCTCTAACCAGATTGCTTTGTAATAACAAACATAACATACGGCTACGTATATTTTGGGCTTGTTCTGTAGTTTTAAGTTTACAAATGTATTCATCGCCATCATCTCACTACCTATGTATACATTTGAAAAAAGAAATATTTGACTTTGACTTTGAAATCTAGGAAACTCCTAAATCTTTATACCTTATATAGGTGTTGTAGAGAAAATAAATTCAGTATTTTTTAATCTTCTTAAATCTTTAAGAAAAATGAAAATAGAAGATGGCAAATGTCAAACACAAAATCTGATGGAAGACGGGCAAAATGTCTACCTCGGTAACAATAACAGTATTTTAGACCATTTCGAAATTTGAAAATGGCGCTCTGACAGTTGCATAAATAGCTTGTAACTATAGAAGGTTTAAAAAACGATTTTCTTAAATATGGGGCGCTTTTAAGACATTGAAATCAAGTAAATAAGATCTAGGACATTTTATCCTATCGCGACTCTTATTAGATTCATTCAGACTGAGACATTGAAAAAAACTTTCTGCGGAAAAAACTGGTAGAAAAAATACATACTTTTAGTTAAAATACATAGAAAAGAAATTATTTTAAATAGGCCTACTGTACACTTTTCAAACGTCAAGTCTGTCTGTGTAACAGTAAAACTTAAAAAAAAAATTATATACAATTCAACACATATTTTTTTTTTTTATATGTTGGGTGCCGAAGCTTGTTGTCTCGAAAGCATACTATTGAGAATCATTCTAGTCGTATACTTACTGTGCTTCTACTTATTTCATTTTTTAATTTTTTTATTTATCTTTTTCATTTGCACGTCACTCGGCTCAGCTGAAAATCAGTGGCGTGCATCACCTATAATGCATGGCAAATGCTGAGCTGTACACCCTTTCTGTCTGGTATTACACACAGACATTCTACTACACTACACTATATTCATATAAGATGTACTGTTTGTAACACTTAACACAAATAAATGTATTTTCTTTCTTAAAAGCTTTAATTTTAAGAAATCAAACCAGTAGCACATCTTCATTATAGACGCCATAAAAATTAAAAAAAAAAACTAATGTTTTAAGTATCTGTAAATAGGCCTATTTGAAAAAGGAATGTTTTTGTTTATCGAGAATCAAACTCGATTTGTTTTTTAATAGATTGTCTAAGAGGTCGAAAATTACCTTCGGGATCATATAACATATTGGGGGCATAACAGCTAAAAGGGGTTACTCACCGGCTGCTTTCTTAGCGGCGTAGAGGTTGGCCTCCTCTTGCGCTTTACCAATGTTCTTCTTGTAGCGAATACGCTTATTTCCGAACCAATTGGATACCTGCAAAACAAACAAAGTTGAATATTTGATAGAAGCAGGCGTTTTCTTTTTATGAGTAGTCTAATTTTTTTTCATGTATTCGTATGTAGTTATTTGAATGTAGGTTTATAATAACTATACACCACCTATTTGTTCTTGCTCTTGTTTTCCTAATCCTAAGGTTGCCTGGCAGAGAACGCTTTTAAGCGATAAGGCCGCCTTTTATATTCTACTCCAGTCTCTGTGTTTCTCTCAATTCTTCCTTTATTTTCCTAACTGTGTAGTGGTGTACAAATAAAGAGTTTAAAAAAATAAATACTTTGCGAAATTCCGTGCTATACGATCTTAATTTGAAGCGGTGATAGCGCAGTGGGTAGGAGCTCGACTTCACTTTCGAAGGGCCGAGTTCGAGTCCCAGCACGCACCTCTTACTTTTCTAAGTTATGTGCGTTTTATGTAATAAAAAATATCACTTGCTTCGACGGTGAAGGAAAACATCGTGAGGAAACCTGCATGCCTGAGATAATGTTCTCAAAGGTATGTGGAGTCCACCAATCCGCACTGGGCCAGCGTGGTGGACTACGAACTTGACCCCTTCTCATTGTGGGAGGAGACCCGCGCCCTGCAGTTTGCCGGCAATGGGTGATGACATATGAAGATGAAGCTTAATCTACTTTACTGCGCGAAAAACAATGTTAGTGTAGGCTAAAAAAGACCAATGTTTTCGTTGTAAAGTCAACATCTCCTGAGAATGCTACGGTCGCGGAGCGAAACGTGCGTAGACAGTAAACACAAATTTAAAACAAGATCTCCTGCTTTTCGCGGAGTATAGCAAATTAAGCTTAATAATAATTTAGACGGCCGATTCGCGCAGTGGGCAGCGACCCTGCTTTCTGAGCCAAGGCCGTTTGTTCGATTCCCACAACTGAACAATGTTTGTGTGATGAACATGAATGTTATTCAGTGTCTGGGTGTTTATCTATATATTATAAGTATTTATGTGTATTATTCATATATTAATTATTCATCAGTCTTCTTAGTACCCATAACACAAGCTATGCTCACTTTGGGGCTAGATGGCGATGTGTATATTGTCGTAGTATATTTATGTATTTTATTTATTTATGCTCACTGTAAACAAAGTGAAGATTTCTTCTCATTTTTTATTTTATTATAGGCTCACAGCTGTTTTAAGGGGGTTGGTCTAATCAAAGTACTTGTCCCAGTGTAAATCTTAAAAACAGTTTTCACAGAAATTCTCAGAAATTCTTTTCTTTGCGTATTGTCAGCGTGGTTCACTACGGCCTAAACCATTCTTATTCTTAGAAGAGATTCGTGCACGGGTTGATAGTTTATGATAGGAGAGGCATGTTGATAAAGGTTGTTGTTCATGGGGACAAGGAAATGCGTTGAGTGCTTTCAGGATACGTAATAGGGCTTACTTGGTCAAAAGCAATAGAATAATTTATGTCTAACGCCGATCAAACTTAGCCAAAACTATTTAAGTCGTGACTTTTTATTCGTGAGACAGCATCAGAAGTGGGATCAACTGACAACTCGCGAGAACCTGCAGAACATTGTTGCGACAGCTTCGATATAACCCTACCTGCACCTCTTCACTATATAGATAGGGATTTGTAAAACGTGAATACGTAATCGTAGATAGAGGACGCGTTCAAGTTGCATCTCAATATTCGTGAGTATTTGAGAGACATTGGTGCCACAGCGTCGAGCTAGCTCCGCCTTCACTTCTTCGCTCGGGTAAGGATTCGCTAGATGTGAATGGAATTAATCGTTGAGCAAGTCGAGGGCCCGTTTACAGAATTTGCGTCTCTATATTCGTGAGTCAACATCAGAAATGGGATCAACTCGCGAGTACCTGGGAGACGTTGATGCCACAGCGTCGAGCTAATTCCGTTTTCACTTCTTCACTGGGGTAAGGATTCGCTAGATGTGAATAGAAGTAATCGTTGAGGAGGTCAAGGGCCCGCTTACTGAAGTTTCGCCTCTTTCGCCGCGAGTCGAGAAACCTGAGGAGAGGAGCTTGAGTAAATCAATCAGTACCTGAGAGACAGTGATGCCGCACTTGCGCGCCAGCTCCTCCTTAGCCTCTTCACTGGGGTAAGGGTTGGAGAGGTGTGAGTAGAAGTACTCGTTCAGGATCTCTGATGCCTGCTTGCTGAAGTTGCGGCGCTTTCGACGCGCGTCCAGGAAACTGCAAGCGTTATTACATCGTCAGTTTCTTTTCATTGTTAAGCTCATTTTTTTTTTTAATTTCCTCTCTTTTAATTTTTTATTTTAAATTGAGGCCGAGGTTGAGCTGGGCACGACAATTTATTGATAATTTTGGAAAAAGGCGGCAGTTTGTTACGGAGCCAATGAAATAAAAACAGAAACACTTATTAGTATTATAAAAAGTTGGATAGAAATAAAAATAGAATGAAAAAGGGCATACCGTGAACGTAAGATCATAACTGCTTCACATGTGGACTGTTTCAACTGCATCTGAATGGAACTGAACTTCTTGTGGATAATCTGCACCATGCGCTCTATCTCCTATTATAAAACACAACAGATGACCATTTGTTCATTCAAGTTAAAAGTCATGAATGCCAGCTCTACTCGGATTAGGATTTATCCAAAAGAATTAACAATACAAACTTTTAAAATGCATATAATAATTTCGGAACCTGCAGCCTGAGCACTTTACCACTAAGCTACGGTTCGTAAACCACCGACGATCTAACTAATATATTTGCTTTTATTATTTTTTAACATTTTCATAAATAGTAATTGAAATATATACATTTTAGGACATGTAAGAATAAATGTAGTATCGGTCAAATTTATCGAAACATATATTCATTTCGACATCGGTGATATGAGAACCGTAGCTTAGTGGTAAAGCGTTCAGGCCGCGATTGTCAGTGAGTCGCAATGAAGTTAACTCGTGGATTGAATAACTTGGTGCATTAAATAGTCTTAACAGGCATTGGGGTCTCACCTTAGGAGTGATGGGTCTGGTGCGGCTCTGCTCGCGCAGAAGATTCATGACGTGCGTGGTAAACTCGTTACAAGCGTTCTCGTACTTGTCAAGCTCCTGGTGGTAGATCTGTCGGATCTGGGCCAGCTTCGCGCGGTAGTCGGAATGCTCGATCGCGTTATCTGCTTGGGCCACAGTGCCTTAATTTGCAGCAAACGGGACAGAAAGAGTACATGCATTCCTGACCCAATATGCGTTCTGTTAGTACATGCATGGTTTGTCTCAGAGATGTTATGGAAAGAAAACGAAACTTTCGGACATCGGAAATAAAAATGTAAACGAAACCGTTACCGAATCTGATAATTTTAGTAGCTATTGTCCACGTTCTTCGTCCGCGTTTTTTACTGTTTTTTCATGGGAACTGTTTGATTTCCTGAGATAAAAAGTATCCTATATTTCTTTCCGTCCTTTCAACTAACTCTAAGCTAAAAATCAAGTCTATTTAAGGTGTAAAATACACTGTTGCAATTTGGTATGGATTGTAAGACCATGTTACACCATCCAAGTAAGATAAAAACATTGTCTAAGACATATGTAAAAGATTTGAATAAGATTGGTTGCACATCACAATATTCATTTATTTTAAGTTTGTAGGCTCAGTCTATAGCACTTTTAAAACATCAGGTCTGTCTGTTTGTAGTAACTCTACCACTGGTTTGGAGGGCAGATTCTAATTGGTCATTTCTTAGCCATAATAGTTAGTCACCCAATCTTGTGGGATGATAATTACAATTCCTTAAAGATCTGAATTTGGTATAATCTTATTTATATAACTATATCCAGATAACATGTTTCATATCCATAACATCCCTGGTTCATTTCATCCTAATTCACTTTGTTACAAAGCTCTAAACCACAGTCCATGAGGCAATCACAATGGAATTAAAGTGCTCAATTCTATCTATATATATTTTTTATTTTTATTTTTAATTCTTATATGTTATGAAAATATTATACTTAGATTTATTCTGAATTGATGTTATTTATGAGTTATTTTTATTTCATAATAAAATTTTTGTTTTCTTTAAAAGTCACAGCAGTAACGTCATAATGATGCAAATTTAGAAGGTAACTATTTATTCTACTTCATGTTTTTCTGTTGTATATATATGCCCACCAGAAGCCATGCCAGAAAACTGTACCTCAACACACAATTTTTTTATCTTCTATTACAAGCACAATCCAGAAGTATCTAAATAAATTACCTATTCATAATTACTGACTTTCAATAAATACTGCTAACAACTATTCCAACAAATAGAGAATTAATGTTAGTCTACCAAATTATACACATTTCAGTATATTGGGCGCACTGAAAGCATATTTAGCACCATCACCACACATTAATATAAGGTGTCCATTTAAGAATTTTAGTTTCATCATGGCAACATTTTAACAATCTTACATTGACAATGCTTAGAAACCAAGACTTTATAGACAAAAATCCCAAGTAATAAGACAAAACCATAATGTCTTAAATGGGCAGATTGCTACTTAAATATTATCAATAAATTGCATAAAATACAATAATAGCCTATTGACAAACAAAATTTCAGAACAGTATATTTGTACTATCACCCAAAACTAAATTAAGCATATTTTATTTTAAATTGCAATCAGAGCTCCACATTGTTCAAACCTACTTATAAAATGTTGTCATTTATAAACATTTTAGGAGTTAAGAAACTTAATTACTTTTTTAAAGTACCCACATACATAGGTACTGCATAAAAGTACTATGGTATAACATGCTGTAAGATTTTTTGACATAAAAGCAACTAACAATTTTTTGCAAAACTTATTGCAATTGTCTTTAAGACTGACTTTACGCTGACAGGTAGAACCTGTCAGCGTAAAGACAGTCTTTGTTTAGCATAAATGCAAAAAAAAAATACAGCATAGTCTCACAGATTACTCTGAATAGAGAACCAATTGGCTGAATGTAATATTTTGTGATTAAGATTGAGTAACAATACCCATGCCGTGGGAACAGCAGCCAAGAATACATTGGTCACCAACCTTCCTCTTCGACCCTTACGTCTAGTGGTGGCAAACCCTCTGGTCCAGCAGGGGACTGTTTATAGGCTATTGGTTGAGGGAATAATATCAAAGCACAATTACCCCATTCTCCCGCAGCAGCTGAAGCTGATGCCGCAGCACCTGCTCCACCACCCTTCTCAGGGCCAGCAACACCCTCCGCAATCAGCATGTTATCTAACCTCATCAGTTGTGGGTCTGGGGGCTCCTCCTCTTGTGTATTGCGGAGTGATAGAACTAATAACAATATTAAAAAGCTAGCTATGATAAAGTCAAGTGAAATTTCTAAACAGCTTGTGCATATCCAAACTCTGAAGAATAGTGTATAACAGAATATTAACCCCACCTGAGATACCAATAGGTAGACGTTATAGCAGCCTTGATGAGACTCCTAAATTGTTAGCAGAAGGCAAGAAGAAACTACTGGACTAACTGCGTAGAAACTTGCATGAGGGGTCACAATACCCATAATCAACCCTGAAGTGACTGTGAGAAGAAGCTATAATTAATCTAGGTTGCCAGATAATAGTAATAATAATAATAATATGATGAACTCTGTTACCCTCTATACTCTGTAAACAACAGCACTACTTTGAGACCTACCTGAGTAGTTTAGAGATTTATGTATAACTAATGGTATTGGCACCATTGTGATTAAAATATTTATTTTCTAAATGTAACTGGCCATCAATTATGTTTAGGCAACCATTATATAGAACAGTTAACACTAAAATAGCTCTGGACCACCACACATCACATGGGGTTTTTGATAAATTTTACTTACGTTTGTTTTTATTTTGTCAGTATGAAAAAAGTCTAAATTGTATTTAAAGCCCTGCCGTCGTGTGTATTGTTGAATCCTGTAGAAAACAAAACTATAAATTACCTGTTTTTTCTTTAATTTCACACAACACAGAAAAAAGTGCAGGCTTCATCCTGTGACAGTTTAGCGTGTGTTTCCTGGCTTGCGCCTCGTCGAGGCTCTGGTCGGTTATGTTCATGATTTGTTGCAGGATTTCGCCAATATCCTGTTTCCTTGCCTCGCCATCGCCAGAGGCGGGCGCGCCGTCACCGCCAGGCAGCCCGTAGCCTTGAGGTCCCATGAGACCACCACTATGCGCCATCATTCTATTCGGATCGTCCATTTTCTAACTCGCAACGCATAAATTCACCAAAAACTTACACTAAATACGTATACTTGTTTGTACGTGATATAAACCGTGGTATCATAAAATAAAACAATTCCAAAACTAATTAATAGCTTCGCTTGGGAAGCCCTCACTTCTCCCTCCGTTCTTCAGCCAGCAATAAAATGGCCGACTTCTTTGTGCTGTCAAATTCTAAAATATTTGCAAAAGAAAACAAATAATTAAACTATTTCCCTCGCGCTTCATCTCATAATCATTTACGCTGTGATACGAAAGAGATAGTAAATAATGTTGCCACAAAATGGTCTGTAGCAAAATACCATTTTATTTTATTACAGATGCCTCGTTTACATTAACATATCACGACTTTTAGTATATATTAATCACTATAACTTAGAAGTTTACCTTGTATGCCTACCTAAGCTCAAAATGATACTTATTTAATTTTATTTATTTATTTAAGAGCACTAACAACATACTTGATATGATACTTAGCGTTATGTTTTTTTAAATGCGCAATTCAAAATTAATCGCGTTTCACAACACTATTTAAAAGTTCCAACATTGACAGTGACATTTTCACGGGCATCATTGACATTTGGCAGATGACATCAGCTGTCTATTAATTGTCAACTTTCGACAAATTTCGTCAGCCACGCGAACACAAGCCTGATGTTACAAAATAATTTGCCGGGTGGCAAAATCTAGTAATCCATACGGTTTCATAGTTTTAAATGAAAAACATTCTAGCGCTACTGCATAACTGTAGTGTTTTTAGTAAACATCTGCCAGCAGTATTTCCCCAGTTCAGACTTTCACACAATCTTCCACACTGGGGAAGTAACAAAACTCATCGAAAAATCAAGATCAGCAATCCATTCCGAGAAATAATTATGGCCGATCCCAAGATTGAAGAAATCCTCGCTCCGCTTCGTGCGTGCGTTAAGGAACAAGGAGATTTAGTCAGAAAACTAAAAGATGAAAAAGCACCTGAAATAGACATCAAAAAGGCTGTTGCTGAATTAAAAACTCGAAAGAAGATACTAGAAGATAAAGAATTAAGCTTAGCGCCCACAGAAGAATTATTTGACCGCTCGAAAATGGAAGATCTCATCAAGAGGAGATTCTTCTATGATCAATCTTTCGCCATTTATGGTGGTATTACTGGTCAATTTGATTTTGGACCGATGGGATGTGCACTTAAAAGCAATATGATTCAGTTATGGAGAAAGTACTTCATTCTTCAAGAGCAGATGTTGGAAGTTGACTGTTCAATATTAACACCCGAACCTGTGTTGAAAGCTTCTGGGCATGTTGAGAGATTTGCCGACCTCATGACTAAAGATATCAAATCTGGAGAGTGCTTTAGGCTAGATCACCTCATCAAAGCTCATTTGGAGAAAATTAAGAGTGAGAAAAATACCAGTGCAGAGCTAAAGGCGGAAATTGAAGATATTCTTGTCAAGCTAGATGGGATGAATTCTGATGAAATGTCTGCACTCATGAAAAGGTTTGACATGAAATCACCTATCAGCGGCAATGAACTGACTCCACCGATCGAGTTCAACCTCATGTTTAACACACAGATTGGCCCATCTGGTTTGGTGAAAGGCTTTCTTAGACCAGAGACAGCGCAAGGCATCTTTGTAAACTTTAAACGTCTCTTAGAATTCAACCAAGGTCGGCTTCCATTTGCCGCAGCTCAAATAGGCAACTCATTCAGAAATGAAATCTCCCCAAGATCTGGACTCCTCAGGGTCAGAGAGTTCACCATGTGTGAAATAGAGCATTTCTGTGATACAAAAGATCACCCTAAGTTTGAATCTGTTAAAAATACCCAGATGTTATTCTACTCAGCTGATAGCCAAGAACAGGGAAGACCAGCTGAAGTGTTAACTATAGGAGAAGCTGTGGCCAGAGGCACTGTTAACAATGAAACCTTAGGATACTTCATGGCCAGGATTCATTTGTACATGATAGCTGTGGGCATTGACCCAAAGAAGCTCAGGTTCAGGCAACATATGGGCAATGAAATGGCTCACTATGCATGTGATTGCTGGGACGCTGAGTGCCTATCCAGTTATGGATGGGTCGAATGTGTGGGCTGTGCTGACAGATCAGCATATGACCTCACACAACACTCAAAGGCAACTGGTACGAGACTTGCAGCCGAGAAAAAACTCCCTGCCCCAAAGCAGATTGAAGTTGTGGAAGCAGTGGCAAATAAAGCTGCAATTGGTAAAGAATTCAAGAAAGATGCAAAGGCAATCAATGATGGACTAGCAGCAATGGATTCCACTGCTTTAGAACAACTCCAAGAGAAATTAGATAGTGATGGTGAATATGTACTTAACACACCAAATGGTGATTTCAAACTTACTCCAAAGCTTGTGAACGTCAAGAAGAGTCAGAAGACCATTCATGTAGAAGAAATTATACCAAGTGTTATAGAACCATCGTTCGGTGTGGGAAGAATTCTGTATTGTATTTTGGAACATAACTTCAAGATGAGGGAAGGGGATGAACAGAGAACCTACTTCTCGTTGCCAGCCACTGTCGCTCCTATGAAGTGTGCTGTTTTGCCACTCAGTGGAAACACTGAATTCCAACCATTCGTAAGAGAATTATCTCAAGAACTAACTTCTGTAGATGTGTCACATAAAGTAGATGATTCTTCTGGCTCAATCGGCAGACGGTACGCTAGAACAGATGAGCTTGGTGTGCCGTATGCGATCACAGTAGACTTTGATACTATGAAGGAACCGCACACAGTGACTCTTAGAGAAAGAGATAGCATGGGCCAAATTCGGCTACCATTACAAGATGTACCAACTATAGTGAGAGATCTCACTAATAGTAAAATATTGTGGGCTGACGCTGAGGCACAGTACCCTAAATTTGAACAGCAAGAAAATGTCAAAGGTGCAGCAGCATAATGTACCGCAAATTAATATTAGCACAGGTGCTCCTGATAGTTAAAATGTATCAATAATTATACAATATTTATTGTTTTAGCTTAAGATCGAAATTTTGCAAATTTATGAAAATAAAAATGCTTATACAAAAATCGTTCTCGTTTGCACTGACTCATCGGTTAATAACGCTTTAAATAAAATCAACCTTAATATAAACTTGGTGATATTTATTAAGGTGCTTTTTTGTTTAATGTATTTGCATGCACTGACCTCTATAATTTACTCGGCGAAACATTATAATAATATCTATGCAACTGTAATGTTTCAAGCAAATAAATTTATTCTGATTAATATACCACGTTTGTTGCAGTTAAAGAAAATTAGGTACAGATCGAATCACGTAGTAAGAGCGAAGATGCATCATTTCAGCCTATACTGTAGTACTGCTTAAGCTAGCGTCTTTTATAAGGTTTTGTAATGTTAGTATTGTGTCTACACAATACTAACATTACAAAACAACTCGACGACTTCTGGTGCTGTACTCATAAGCGGAAGTTCCCGGGTTCGATCTTCGGCTACCCTTTGGGTATGGGGCAGTATTGTCCGGTCTGGAAGGCTTCGGCCGTGGCTAGTGACCACCCTTCCACTTCCACAAAGACGTGCCGCCAAGCGAGATAGTTAAGGGATATGGATTTACTCTTAACTGCCATACCCTTAACTGGTACCTACTACCTATCTTATCAGAAAACACCGAACACCTCACAATTGATGGCCGCGGGAATCAAACCTAGGATATCCTTATCTGTAATCGAACATTCTAACCACGAGACAAACAAGACAGTTTCAAAAAACTTCAATATAAAAAAATATATTGGCTCAGTCTGAAAAGGTCTTGTATATTATATGTATCTCCGACATTTTATCGCCATAAGTTATTCATCATCTTCATCAGATCAACCTTTTATCGGCCAACTTTAGGGTACAATGAGAAAGGTTTAGGCCGTATTCCACCACGATTGCTCAGTTTCACAATTGGTGAAATCCACACACCTCGTTTCATTCATTATGTATCATCTCAGGCATGCAGATGTCCTCACGATGTTTACCTTCGCTGTTCGTTGAAGAGATATTTCAACTGCTTTAAAACGCACATAACTTAGAAAAGTTAAATGGCGTGCTGGGAATCTTCTTCCCAATAGTGAAACCGAAGTCCTAACCACTGAGCTATCACCGCTACATTTCATCGCTATGAGTAATTCAATAATTTTATTTTAAATCAATAAGACACATCTATATTGGTTTCCTTTACAGACTTTCGTTGCCTAGAAGAGATCGCTATGTTATAAGGCCACCAAATTGCACCCTCTTGCTCAAACTTGTTTATATCTCTGTAATTCCTTTTTTTTGTTCATTCATTCATTCATTCATAACAATGTCTGAGACAGGTCTATTGAATAAAACGAAAACCAGTAACATTATAATTAATTTTAATTAATTGTCAAGGTTCAATTAAACAAAAGTATTGAGTTAGGTAATCTCATATCATTATCTGTGGCGACGTTCTTTAGATCGCGAGCGGTTGCGGTGGCGGTCCCTGGAACGATCGAAGTTACGGTCTCTAGATCGTGACTGGTCACGGTTGCGATCACGATTGATGTCGCGATCACGGGCGTTGTCGCGACTACGATCATCGCGGTCACGGTTGTTGTCGCGGTCACGGTTGCTGTCGCGATCGCGATCGCGTTTCTCTCTTTCGCGATCACGCTCGCGTTCCCTGTCCCGGTCGCGCTCTCTGTCTCTATCGTCGCGTCTTGCTGGTCTGTCTTTCTGATATCTGGAATAAATAATAAGAAAATGATTACAACTCTATCATCCACACAACACCACAATCACCATCATCAACCCACTACAGGGCACGGATCTCCCATCAGATTGAGGATTTAAAAATGACTACGTGATAACTACATTCGTCAAGTTGAAACGTTACGAGTTTTGAGGGTTCCAAACGCGTCCTGGTCTAGACAACAACAAATTGAACTATGTTATCTCCATCTCACAGTCGAATTAATATTTAGCTATAAAGTAACAGCAATTCATACCTATGCTTTTTTATCACACATGTAATCCTTAATATTATAATAGAATTTTTATATAAGTTAACGTTTTATACAACGTGTAAATGAGAATCTTTAGGGGTGCATTATGTACTGTCTCTCGAGACTTATCTGTGAATCAGAAAACCTAATAATTTTTGGATATATATATAGTTTTTACTGAAATAATCAGATACAGCCCTAACATCACATGTGAAATGAAAATCATGTGACTCCTGTCACTTTATTAGGTACGCGTCTCGAAGCGTAGGTACTATGCGCGTGACGGTCGTTTATCTTCAATAGGGTTGTCGTACGTAAACACTTTGAATCTTTTAAAATCGTTTGTATGGATAAATAAATATGCTTTTGTTGATTGAACATTTTTACAGAGTGTTTCTTATGCAATATACTTATGAACGTTCAATATTATTTCGTAATTCTGTTACACGTTGTATAAACTTTGAACTTATTGATAGACATCTCTAGGATTTCTGGTAGTTTGTTATAAAATTATATACAATTACCCTTAAATAAATTACTTGTTTTATGCAGCCTAGTAAAGTGAACTACAAGTTTATTTCTACTTTTACTATAAGTTTTAAATATAAGTGAGGATTATAAAAACGTGTGTGTACTTATGCACACGCGTTAGAAGTTTTACTCCTTTGGCGTAACAAGATAAAAATCTTTTCAAAAATTTAAAAAATCTCTCGCCTTATTCTACGTTTGTAGGAAAAGGTATTTAATACATTGAACGTTTTATCATAACGCATTAACAGTAAGTTAAAGAAATTTTATTTAGTTAAATAAATTTTATTTAATTATAACAAAAAAATATCTATATATTTAAAGAAATGGACTTAATTAACATACATAAATTTGGAATACTAATAGACTCATTAGTGGCCAACCAACATTAAAATTTGAGATTTTTTTTATTATTACAATTGAATCACCGGAATGCGCGCGCAGACTTCGACAATTGAAAGAAAACACTGTCAAACCTTATAGCTAACTTCGGGGTGTCGACTTATTGTGACGGCATCGTAAAAATTTACTCTAATCATTTTTCCCTTACGCGCCTTAAAGAAGTATAACTTTCAAAATTGTTCTTACCTGTCACCATCGCCATAGTCCCGCCTATCCCTATCATCATGTTCACGTCGGTCGTTATCCATCTTGCCCGGGTTATAGTTGCTGTTGCCACCCCTGTTGTAGTTAGTGTTAACGTTCGGAGTAACGTTGGGCTTCGATGCATTGCTTTGTCTAACGTGCTCCGCTAACCTAAACCGAAAAGGTACCCTATTAGATTAAAGGTAATTGAGTATGTCCAACCATTGTACAAAAAAAAACATATTTTAAAATTTGAACATTTATTTCAAGTAGGCCCATTTATAAGCACTTTTGAAACTTCAAGTATCTCTGTTTGTAGTGACTCTCCCACCGGTTCGGAATGCAGATTCTACCGAGAAGAAGCCGGCAAGAAACTCAGCAGTCGCTCTTTTCCAACATCAACATTTTACATTTTACAATTTAAAATTCATTTTTCAATCTTGTGAGAGATGAAAGCGGAGCCGGATGCTTCCAAGCAACCTTATCATTAAGATATTCATCAATTGTAACCTCGCTGTAATAAATGTATTTTAACATATTCTTTAAACTTATGCATTGTTAGGCCCAAAATTACCTTAGGAATCATATTATAAAAGCGTATACTCAATCCCACAAATTACTTCTGTACCTTTCGCAGACGATATGCAGATATCACTTACGTTTGACCATTTCTTGTAAGTCGACTGTTTATATCCATAGTTTTTGGTTACATAGATATTATAATAAAAATATTGAGAAGCTACAGTAAGTATACTTATTTCTTTAAACTTCTCACGCGTAATTTAAGTCTATATATTGATCGCACAGCTCTTTTCTGCAATATAAATATAGTTTCGATACAAGCCAAGCTATTAAATAAATCGGAAGAGATCGTGATCGAGAATCACAGGTTTTAAACTTAACAGAAGTTCTCCGCCTTATCTGCTATTGTTATATGTTAACAAATACATTTTCATTTCATTTCATTGTTAGTGCGGTGGGTGAAAAATTAATATTAAAATGTATTCTTGTATCATTTCGGTTGAATTGTTTATTTATTTTTAGGAGTTTCTATTGTATTTTTTGAGTAGTGCATTGTATTTATGTCAGCTAAAAAGACGGTATAGTGGGAATTTGGTATAGGTTAAGAAATGCAAATAACAAGCAATGTGGTGGGAATGCACACAACTTTAAGTATGTTAACCCACTTTTTTGTCTGCGATCCAACTTGTGGCTTATTGTTTTTAAAGACACAGATTGCCACTTCCCAAAAATGAAGGGAACAAAAAAATATTGACAACAAACATTTGAGCATGATACCTACTTTTGCTCAATTTGCTTCTGTATAGGCACTGGTATCCGTGGAAACAGTGTGCTGAACCAGTCCAATTTGATGAGCATCTGCCGCACCAGTGCTCCCATGGTGGTGGGGCCACCGCCTCCAGCGCGAGGGTCCACCTCCTCTTCGTCGTCCAGGTAGTCTGCGTACCAGTCAAACAGATCTGCCGGTGGCTGTGTGTAGCGGATGTACATGAAACCTGTTTTTATTCACAAAACTGTTTGGTTATTTCATTTCATAATCAAAATATATACCATCGTAGAGTGATAATGCACAAATTGCACACAAATTTCAAAATATTATATTCTCTTCGAAACAGGAGGGATATTCTTGATCTGTGTTATTTACATAAAATATTACAAAACAAAATTAAATGTAGCAACCTTCTTAATCATATATCGGTGAGTTAAATTTTGTGTTAATTTTTTTGTCAAATTAAGTTTACATGACGCTTTGTCAATGCTATGTGCACTTGTCCTTGACGTGCATATCAGTCCATGTTTTTGTGTGTGTGTTATGTTTAAAAAACGTGTAATATGCATGTTGTTAGTGCTAGTAATATTTCAAGAGTCTACACCTATGGACAGTGGCGTGCACTTCATACAAGCACAAAAGCACTGCATACCCTAAAATTGATATATAGGTCGTATAAGAGGAGGATTTTGGCCATTTTATGATTTTTTTCTGCTGTATGCATACCCTGGTAATTAACCCAGTGCACGCCGCTGCCTATGGAATAGTTTTACCTACAGAACATCAGAGTTATAAATAGCAGGTATTGTTTTTTATATCTTCAAGTCTAAATTAACCTCAAAAGCCTGCAGCCTAAAAATATACTTAAATAAAATCAACTTACCTAGATATCATTCAACTTTCAACAGTTATTTTAAATTCCAAACCGACCAAATAGACAAGTGTTTGCATTTGTACAGATGATACTTATTTTGTAATAGCAAGTGCAATAACTGTGGCCCAAAACTGTGTTTATTTAGGGTTTTTAAAAATGTATTGCTTTCTCAGGGTAAAATGTACCCAGGACATCTCCAAACAATTTGGAGAATCGAGCCAATAAATGCTGTTTTTTTTAAAATCCCATGAGTAACTTTTGTGTAGCTGTAGCTTTATATATTATCTTTTATCCACCTCCAGTATACAAGACAAATGTGTGCCAAATTTCTTAAAGATCAGTTAAGCAGTTCAGCTATACAAAGGTAACAAAAACAAAACGAAACACATCTTTATACATAATATTAGTATGGATTTATTACACTTACCAAGAGCTCTGATGTAAGGTGAGTCTGTGTGCTGTAACAGGCCATTGACCTGTTTGCGAGTAAGCCGCAAAGTGTACAGCTTGTAGAGGAGGCAAAACGCTGTGGACACTATACCACCAGCACCCACTCCTCTAACCTAGAACAAAATTTCAAGAAAGGTAACATAATAACTACATAATATAAAAATTATACTGTATATTAAACTTAAAACTATTGCAATAAATCCTCAATCATCTTTTTAATGAAAAGGTTGAAAGCAAGCAGCTCCGTTTTCATTTTACAGAAAATAGAACAATGATTGTTAAATTGTTAAATGATATTGGAAAAGAGTAACTGTTGAGTTTCTTGCTGGCTTCTTCTCAGTAGAATCTGCCTTTCCGTACCAGTGATAGAGTCACTACAAACAGAGAGACTTGAAGTTTTAAAAGTGCTTATATTAGGCCTACTTGAATAATATGAATTTTGAATTTCAATCCATAAGCACATACATCTGTAAGTATCCCAAAGTGCAAACTTCAAACTAGAGTTTCAAATTCATATCAGAATACATTGAATGCCTCAGAACTTTATATGCCTCACTGTTCTAGTGGTTATTTTCTACCATGATGATTTTATAATCATGAGGCCCTAGATTGGGCCAAAATTAGTTAGGTATTGGATTTAATGTATGTTATGTAAACAAACATTTTTTTGTTATCATTATTTAAAGCATGCTGAGTTAACCTCAAAGTAAGTGGGTGCACACAATAACAAATTTTTATTTTATTATCTTGTAATATCATTAATTTTATTTATTTATTAAATAAGGGCACCACAGCCCATATTAATTAATAATAATTATTAAAAATTAATTAAACTTATTGATAAATAAAACCCTTGCCCCTAAATTTAGGAACAAATAAATGCTAAATTTCCCTTTTATGTATGACAGAATGAATGAACATACAAACCTAAAAACTTTAGCTCCTACTTTAACTAATACTTTTTTTAAGGAACAAATAAACGTAAAAGTTTCATCATCACTATCTGCAGCCTACTAATGCCTCACTGCTGGTCTCAGGCCCACCAAATTTAATAGGAGATGGTTTAGAGCATAGAACTGCAATGCTGCTTGAATGCAGGTTGGTGGGCTTTACAAATATTATTACAAACGCTGATAACCGGGACCAATGGCTTTATGTGCTCTCAGCGGCATGGGGAGGGACACCACCAATGACCTGCCACTAGGCTGGTACTGAAAATTTTTTCAACAAAAATACACAACACCTAACTTTAATTTTAACCTAGTATCTGTAGTTGAACATGCACACCCCTAAACCAACCAGGTACACATATAAGCATACACTGCTTAATTTCTGACCCTCTTGCAGTTGGGTAATAAAATAAAAGAGTTGTTATTAACATACTCACGCCGCCACACATGCCCGTCTGGCCCGCCGTCTTGCGACTGCCTCTCTCCCATGGCTCCAGGTGCTTCACCTGGTAGTAGATCTCATCAACCACCTCATGGTAAGTCTTCAACTTGAACAGATGCACTGGAGACAATGCCACGCTTTAGTTATTACATCACATGACAAAAGTGGCCTATATATTCAGAATTAATTAATAAATGATTGGTTTGTTTGACTTTTTCAAGCTATTTATACTTTTTGACTGCCCTGAACTAGGGGCAAGCACACTTCAGGCCAGCCAATAAGTTTACCGCTTGCTCTTATTGCTTGTCCTAAGTTCAGGGCAGGACTATGTTCACAGCCTTTAGGAAGAGGTAGAAGATGTAGTAGGCCTATATAAGATTATAGAACCAAGACATATTGTGTGATATTTCAAAAATTTCATTGGTTTTATACTGACATAATCATGTGGTGTTAAATGCAAATTATCACAAATCCATTATACTATTGAACATCAATAAACGAATTGGTTAAGGAAAGTGAACACGTAAAAGTATTTTCGAAAAGATTGTAAGGCCTTTAATCAACCATGGGACATAAAATGAAGCTGACTATCCAGTAACCTACCTATTGTCTTAATTGGCAATGTTAAAGACCCAAAAGATAATACTAAGTTTTTACAAGTAACAGAAGAGGAAAATTGCAAAACAATACATGAATAATGATTTTCCATAACTCGTTGAGCGTTGTTTTGTTTGCTTACCTACCTTTGAAGTAGCTAGAACCTTGAATATTTGCTAAGATTAGAGGGTTCAGATTCATAGTCTGTTCGTTACCCCATATTGGTAAAACGTTATGTTGCTTGCTGGACTTCATGGGTCTTTGCTGATTGAACTCTGAAAATGCAAACCATTTGTAGAAACTCGACGCGCAGCATCAGAGTAATTGTGAAACAAAACATACCTTCGGCTTCGGCCATTTTAAACTACTACTAATACTTATCATACATAAAATGTAACGCAATGCAATAATAACAATATTAATGTTTTCTCTTGGATTATAAATAAAACACAAATTAAATCGTACAACAAAACGACATGACGTGCTCCAAAAACCCATAGACAAACAGACCACAGATAAGATACTATTGAATAGACAGCAGTAGATGCAATAATTATTATAGGGGAAGAGAAAAATAGTACAATGAGCATATAAACACTACTTTCCTATAATCTTACCAAGATGTTTCGTAAATTTAATACCTAACTAAACAAAAAAAGACAGAAGTTAGAGATAGGCTCTAGCCTCTATTACATTGAGGAAGTTTGTTTCTTTATCCGAGAAAGAAATGTCATAATGTTATCTTAGATAACATTGTAGACTTGATTAAAATTGTTCCAAAACTAAAGTATATGAATACTCAAACCTAGTAATTATATCTTCTTTGAGCTGTGGAGCCTTGTATCAATCCATACTTATATTATAAATTCGAAAGTGTGTTTGTTGGTTCATTTATTTATCCATCCTTCATACCCTAAGTTACCAATCAATTTGATTTTTGGCATAGAGTTGGTCAAAGGAACCTGAAAGTAACATAGGCTACTTTAAAGTCCTGACAGCATCAAATTCCCAAGGATGGTTCACAGGAACATTGGTATTTTTACACCAAATATCGTCCTTCCTTCACATCCTAAGAAATCAACCAAACTACTTATTATAATATAATGTTTGCCCCATATGATGTTTAATATCATTTATTTCTTGTGAGGCCATAATGTTAAAAAATATATATATATTTTTGTTAAGATTCAAAGGAAGTACCTTGTGTAGGTATTCTCATTATATCATTCTGGGTTCAAATTATTACAAAGTTATAGCAATAGACTTATTTTATTATACCTTCACACTTTTGAGTTGTCAATAAGAATTGCTTATAAACAAATACAACACTTAAATTAATTTAAAATAATGTTCACTGGTAGTAAAGCTCCAAATTCATCCCATCATGTATTTCATCTGGTTTATATACTAAGAAAATCATATATGCACATAAATGTTATAATATAAAGGAGACTATAAAATATATGATTGAAGATATAAAAAAAAATCCTGCATTTGCTCAGAATTCACACTTAATTACATAGAAATGGTTGGAGGAAATACTGGTCCCTATAGGAAATCATGGGGATACAAATCTAAATTAAAACCTTTGACATTTGTAACCTACCTTGCTGCAAAACTTGTCCCTTACAAAACATTACAGAGAGAAACTTGAGAAATATCATGGCTATATCACCCCTACAAACCAATCAAAGTAGTACATATATATATTAAGTTTTTCTGAATAGATTTTACTAGTACCAGCCTGAAATTGAACAATTAGTGTTGTTCTAATCTAATGTTAATCTACCCCTGGTGAGTTTGATATAATTATTTCAAAGGTTAACCTCCATTACAGCAGCATGGAAAGGCTAAGCTATAAATCTTTCTTTACAAAGAAGATTGAGATGAGTCTACGTCACACAAAACAGGAATAAGATGGAGACAAGGTCAAATACTCAATATAAAAAACTGTTCAGTCAACTGTACGTCGACTGAATGGTTGCACACAGGTTAAGTAGTGCAGTTCACTAGCTCTCTTTAATACTGACTTGTTTTACAAACGCAGAAAACGTTTCTCTTTATAACGTAATTTTAGACATAAATATTACTACTACGAGGGATATAAAAAGGATACAATCTGATAACTTGATGTGGTCTTTGAACACTGTGTACCACTTTTTCAAAACAATTTTGTCAGATCTTGTGCCGGTCTGCGCTGCAATTAATTTCTTGAGATCGCCCACAGTATCATCTGGATTGCATTTCACACGCACTTTCTTGCCTAGTCGATCGTTGCAAGTGACTTCTAGCATTTTTCTAGAAAATTTATAAAGATTATAATTTACCTGCAAATATAGTTCACGGACAGGTAATAACAAAATTTTTGAATGGTTCTTTGATAAACCTAACTAAATCTTATCAAGCAAAGCAGTAACCTATACACAAAATAATTCGAAGTAAACACTAAAGTGACTAAACACTAAACAGCACGTTATATGACAGGTAAAATTGGCCACAGACTATATAAGTTATAATCCCAGATAACTACCTACATTTTTGTTCAGAACCAAAGACATCGAGTTTTTCTAGCTTTACAGTCACGTAAATACTACTTTAAACTCACAGTTTATGTCACAACTAGTTTATTTTACGTTTTATTCTTGTATCATTTATATAATTAATTTAACGAAAAGTAAGAGTATTGAAAGTGTAATAGCAAAACGCACCTAATTGTCAAATTAAATCTTGACATTATAATCGGAATCAAACCAAAACATCCGGTTTCATTTATCTTTTTTGATTTCTTTATTAACTTTTTTAACAACATCAGCAAATTGAAATTAATACCAATAATTTTTTTAATTTTTTTTTTATATTTTGGTAAGATATTGCAGCTATCAATCAAGAATTTTTAAGGTGTTTTGATAGTTGAGGTAACTGTTTTGAACAGGAAGTTTGTCCAACTCTCCACACGTCACTCGACGGCCGACAACGAGTCCGACGACAGTGAAATTCAGTTTTGGTGATAGTGTTCAGTGAATTTGTTGGCGAAAATGCAAATTCCCAATGAATATGTGTCGACGGCGGAGGACATAGCAGACCAGGTAATAAAGGCATTCGAAAGAAATCCTTGTTATAATTTATTTTGCAAGTAAAACTTCATGTCGACTTGACTTTACGACGACTTAGATAGGTTTTGTCACGTCACCGAACTTTATTCTTCTACAATGTTGTTGAAAATAATTACGATTGATTCTACTACATTAATTAACCCTCTTCGTTCCTCACCGTTCGTAGAAATTATTTCTAAAAGTTTAATCACACCAACTATACACTGAATTATTAAACTACTCTTTTTCGCATCTATTTAAAATGTTATCTTATTTCAAGTGATTCTCTTAACCAAAGCCCATTATTTTAGAGAAATATAATATTTGTATATTTCTCTAGTGAATGATAGTAGTAAATACTACACTATACATACATTCACTACACTATACACTTTCCTTATTTATGTAGGATACCTGATTTCATAAGTCTAGGACTAAAATAACTTATCCAAAGTATGCAAAACATAGGTAACACAAAATAATAATTATGTCCACAGAAAATAAAACTCATATTTACACACAAGATATACTCATTATTTGACATCACTCTATCATCCTTACTTTTAGCTAAACAGGTCAATAGATCCAAAATCTATCTTTGTATCATATTTTAGTAATAAAAACTGGGATTGGCTTAACCTGTTGTAAACAATTCAAACATGCCATATAATTTCAATATGCATATAATAATCTAGAGTATTATAAATGATAAGAACATGTTTCCATACTTTAAAATATTATTTATTGACTTATTAAATTAAATTATTTACTGGTAATAATAACATAGAAACATATAATTCATTCTTATATTTTAACATATATTATATCTATAGATTGTATCCAAAAACTGCTTAAAGTATGTAGGGACACCATTTTTGTAGTCTTGTTTACATTATGTTATACTAAGCTATACTTATTAAACAATGTTGTTGTGTCTAACTAATAAACAATACAATAGAGGACTTAAAAATAACACAAGCAAAAGGTGACCTTATCACTAAGAGTGATCTCTTCGAGGCAACCTACATTAAAGGATAACAAATTTAATTCAGAGACAGGAAATTGCAAACATAATGGACTTAAACTATAGAAAGAACATGTTACTAAATAAATATGATAGTAAAATATAACAAATGATTTATAATAAATCTATTTGTGTATAAACTAAAAATTTATACATAACATACTCATATTATTATAGACATATACACATTCAAGTACAGTATGTATTATAAATAAAAATAAAATTTAACAGGGGACACTATTTCCTGACCTCCACAATGCAAGCTTTAGAGTATTTAAGGCATGAGGATGATGAGGAAGTTTTTTACTCTACAGGTAATCAGAAAGTTGAAGCATGTACTGCCAACAGTGGCACGACTGTGCCTCATCTCCACTTTCCTTGAAGATGGCCTCCGTATGTGGTTCCAATGGTATGAACAGCGTGATTACATGGACATGTCGTGGGGATGCGGTAAATTCCTTGCAACAGTGTTTGTGGTAAGTTTTACATCTTAATTGATTAATCTTGTATTTAATTTTATTACTGACATTAATATTCGAGAACATATCTAAGCTGATATGTATTATTTATCTAAAAATGTAAGATAGGTGGCTCATGGTAAACTGTGCTCTTCGTTTTGTAGGTTTTAGAAAAATAAATATTTTTCTTATTATACAAGTGTGACATGAAGTAAAAAACTGAGAAATGCTTGCTACCTATACTATTATAAAATTATATAAGTTTGTCTGATTATTTATCTATGCATTATCCAAAAATTAGTAAATTAGTTGAAAAAAAAAATTAGTTATTTATCAATTAATGGTATTCAAATTACTTAATTATTGGGCACCTTTCAGCGTGCTATAAGATAACTACTCATTACAATTTAAATGTACATATTTTTACTCAGAAGTTTTTAATTACACCTAATCTAATATCATTAGCCTAATTGTACACATAATTATTAATGTGGTTATGTGAATATCAGAATATGAAAAATACTATTGACTAAACTAACCAAGTTTTTGTGGGTTTCTTATCCACATCCCTCTTATAGCAATAAGTTATTTACAAAGTGTCCTATATTTAATGTTGTTACTTCAAATATCTCTGGATGTTTGACTTTTGTCAAACCCATGTCAGTTAAAACATAAAGAATAATTTTCCTCTCTGTAATAACTGTATTGTATCTATTCAAAATTGAAGCCACATTAGCTATCTCTAATCTGAGTGGTGGACTAAGCAGATAGGTCTTAGGTTCTAATCTCAATAATTATAACTTGTCTGCCGAATCAAAGTCACTAGCTTCTTTTAGTTGTAGAATCAATGGCGTGCACAGAGTTTTCAACCAGGTTAAGCATTGAAGCCTACGGTAAACTTAATAGGGTTTTTAAATAAACGTTGGGGTAAGCCATGTTAACATGCACGTATGTAGTGCTTGCCACTGCATAGCAATTATCAACTTCTTAACCAGCTCATTACAGGGCAAGTCTTTTCTCGAAATGAGGAGGGTTTCGTGTGACTTAGAAAAAATTATGAAGATCATGCATATTTCCTGTTTGATGTTTGATGTTTTCTTCAAAGTTAAAGCAAGTGATATTGAATTGCTTAAAACGCATACTTCGAATGAATTGCGTGCCAGGGATCGAACTGGGTACCCCCATTAGCGTGGCCGAAGTCGCAACCATTAGGCTATCACCGATATTTCGTTTCGAGAAATATAAGTTGCGTTTAAATTTGACTAATATTCTTTTTAAAGAAATGCCCTATTTCCTTTGTTAAGATAAAGTAATTACCCAATGATTCAGACAATTAAAGTTTGTAAAAGTTGGTGTCACAGAGTAAATTTATTTCAAATTTCAGCTCACAGTAAGTTTGTAAACATGAAATCGCACGATTTTTTTTACAAAGTTTGCACACAAACGATCTCTAGTTGCACACACTATTGCACTCTGTTCAATATTTCACGATGTCTTCATCCATCTTTATGGCTCATTTCGCCGAGAACATTTTCTTGAACACGCAAAAGCAAAATCAGAATGAGGCTCACAGGGAATATTATTGACAATATTTCTTACCGATACATAAAGCACACGGTAAATAATATTGCCGATAAGCAGAATAAATGACTATCAGTGGCGTGCACTGGGTTTCTTACCAGGGTATGCATACACCAGTAAAATTGCATAAAACGGCACAAATTCTCCTCCTATACGAGTTATATATCAATGTTAGGGTATGCAGTGATTTTGTGCATGTATGGAGTGCACGCCACTGATGACTATGCAAGTGATAATAACCGTGACCGACGACGGCTTAGCAAGCTTTCGGAGGCACGGGGGTTGACTCCGCCCACTTCCTAATATCTAACAAAAATAAATACTTTGTTATTATAAGCAAGCGACCCGACCCGGCTCCGCGAGGGTGTAATGTAGATACCAATGTTGGGCAGTTTTGAGGAATTAATAATACAATTCCTTAGTAGTATCTATTGAATCTATATTGCAATGTAAGTTTAGCAAGCACTGGATAGAAGCAGGCGTTACTTTGCGGAAATCCATGATATATTATCAAAATTAAGCTTAATTTGCTATACTTCGCGAAAAGCAGGAGAATCTGTGTGGTGTCATTTATAATTTCTTCAATCCTTATACTCAACACCAAACAGATCTTCGCACGTTTCGCTCCGAAACCGGAGCATCCTCAGAAGATGCTCCGGTTTCCCACACAGATTCTCCTGCTTTTCGGGGAGTATAGCAAATTAAGCTTAATTTTGATAAGTTTAGCAAGCGTTTGTGTTTGCTACGACAACACATAACAGATTTGAATACGTTTTCTTTTAATTTTTTATAGTATGCCTGTAAACTACATAAAGATCTATATAAAATCATCACTCTGTCTTTTGCTGAAAAAAGTAACAAACCACGCGGCGGGAGCGATTTAGTTTTATCTATACACTTTATTATGTTTAGCTTCCATACATATGACATACGACACATATGACACAACTCCTTTAAAAAATAAGATAAAAAAAAACTTTTAATATTATAAAGAGGCCAAGTTTGTGAGTTTGTAGGGGTAATCTCTGGATGTACTAAACGGATTTTGACTTAACCCTTTGAATTAACCCCTACTCACTGTGGGAGGAGACTCGTACCCTGTAGTGGGCCGGTAACGGGTTGATATGATGATGATAATGAAAAATGTTTACAACTCAATAAAGTAGGCTAGAGTCCGATAGTTCTTTATATAGATGCATAGTGTAGTCAATTGACATTAAAAGCTTAAAAAATAAATAAAATAAATATACTGCTACAATACACGCATCGCCATCTAGCCCCAAAGTAAGCGTAGCTTGTATTATGGGTACTTTAAATTGAATGATGAATATTTTTATGAATAATATACATAAATAGGTACATAGAATATACATATAAACACCCAGACACTGAAAAACATGCAAGCTCATCACACAAACATTTTCCAGTAGTGGGAATCGAACCCACGGCCTTGGACTCACAAAGCAGGGTCGCTATCGAAAAGTGACGAATAATGTACCGACATTATTCGTCACTTTTCGATATGACGCGGTTAACCGTCGTAATGTGATATACCGATATCACATTACGACGGTTAACCGCGTCATCTTTAAAATGCAAAGTGTAAAGTAAAAGTAAACATGTGCACAGTTCACCAACTGTTCGTTACAAAGCAAGTCGAAACTATCCCGACGTAACAGCTTACGTGAAAGTTGCGCTTGTCCTTTCTATTTGAGCAGTGGTAATAACTAGGTATAAATTGACCTAGTTGTTTCGATTACACAGTATATGCGCTAGCGAACGTCACTTGGTTTTAACAAGACTTATGTCTGTTTTTACTTACGATAAACAAGGCAATGCCTAAATAAGTCACGCCTAATCTAAGGAGTTATATAGTCACGCCTAATCTAATCTAACTAATCTGGCGAAGGACTGTAAAACGAGCGACTAAGAAGAAGAATCATAGGGATACATCAACCGGTCACCAATAGTTATCAACTAAGAGTTGGTAAAACTTTTTTTTTGCTTTGAACATCGCCTAAGTTATAAGGGATTTTTCTATTAATTTCTATTCATTTATTCATTTATTCATTTATTCAGAATATTGGTAAGGGTACAGAATTGACACAATAAAAATGGTGCCACGATAACTGTTGCAGTAGTATAAACTGTGTCGCAACAATTTGGTTCAGGACTTTCAAGACTTTAAGTGCATAGATTCTACTGAAATAATTTAAATTCGAATCTGCGAGTTCAGAATCTGTATTCTGCATTACCAAATATGGGATATGCTTAACGCAGCTGTGAGGGCTGTTTTTAAACCACGACTCAAAAATATCGGGGTTCTATAAGTTTGACGTATTTGCATCTGTCTGTCGGTGGCATCGTAGTTCCTAAATGGCTGCACCGATTTCGATTGTTTTTTTTTTGTTAACAAGGTGAATTAGTCGGTAGTGCTATTAGTTTGATGAAAATTGGTCCAAGGTTGTCGCCACCACAAGAATGCGGGTTTCATATTTTTCAACTACTCTCTCAATATGTATCAAATGGAAGAGCTTGACTAGTAGCATGCTATACATTAAAAAAAATTTAAAATTAAATATGGCTGCCACAACTAATAGCAAATTTCATTTACAATATTATGGAAACCAATTTACTTTGACGGGGGATCCTAAAATTTTTTGCAAAATGCATTTCCGCTTGCAATAATGCCACAGTGAAGGTTCTGTGTGTTCAGAAGTCTTTGTAATGAGCAATTGTCTTTTTAATCTTTGTTATTATTCTAAAAGGATTTCCCCATTTCTAACTTGTTCACGTAGAAATACCTACTCCAAGAACTAACTAATACGGAAAATATTTGCATAGATATGACAATTACACATTTTCCCATTGACCGCCACCAAGGTTATATATAATACGTTCATTTACATATAACATATAGGGGTATGATTGAGACTTCGTTTTATTCGAGGCGAGATTTTAAATCTTGTCTCGGCGAACGTTCGTATTCCAAAAACTGAGTAGGTTTATTTCGCTTTATTTTATGATCACATTATTATAATTTCGATTTTCATACCAGCTACAACCCCTATTCGGTCCCTTGTAATTTTAGAAAAATCACAAGTTATAATAGATTAAAATTAATACTGTGTTTTGTCGTAGTATATTTATTGTTATTAAATGATAATTTGAAATCACAAAATGTCTACACAAGAGTTTTTCGAAGTTCAAGCTGTACAAAATTATGTTTATATAGAAGTGACGTCATAATTTTGAATTCAGCTTTTCACCTGTCATAGTTCGCTAGATGCTGCAGTTTCATTTATGGAAAATGAATACCAATCTCACTTTAAAAATACGTTTTTCATGATGAAGGATCACTTGGAATGAATTAATTTCAGAAACGTTTCTTTTCAGATAGTAAATTTATTCGGCCAGCTCGGCGGCTGCGTTATGGTGCTTGGGAGGTTAAAAGTGGACATCGCTTGCGGGATGCTGTTCTTCATAGTTGTGTTACAGGTAATTTTTTTTTTTTTTTCCCTAGATATTGCCCACGTTCTTCATGCACGTTTAATACAAATCCCGTGGGGACCGTTTGATTTCCTGAGAGCAATAGACGCCTTTGAAAAAACTAAGACCATAGTAGACTCGGTCTTTTCAACTAACTCTATGCTAAAAATCGATTTATTTATTTATTTATTTATACAGTTGGTACAGAGTTATGTGCATTTCAAACCATTAAATATCACTTGATTCACCGGTGAAACCTGAGGCCTGAGAATTCTTGTAAGTTGGCGTACGAAGTTATGGCCATCCCCTTCCAATGATGTAAACATATTATATGTATGAACGCTTCATAAGTGCCTGTGATAGGCCTACATGAATAAAGAAGTTTTGAATTTGAATCTATATTTATAAAAGAGAAAGTGTGTGGGTATATTCCGTATAGGCTCCGAAACGGCCGCACCGATTTCAATGAAACTTTCAGGGAATCTCCAGATTGACCTGGCGAGTAATCCTGTAAAGTTTGGTGACGATCGGAGTACTCCTATTTTTGAACTGTCAAACTGTTAAATACAGCTTTTATTTACTATGACGATATTCTATTGTTGAGTGTACATGGGTGTAGATAACGATCTTCACCCGCTCGAGAAGAGAATGAAATAAATGATTTAATATATTATGAGACTTAAATTAAAAATTTAATGATGTAAGTTTATTGTTTAAATATAATAAAGCAAAATCTAGCCCGTCGAAGCGGGCTGAGTACGCTAGTTCTTAATTATTTACTCAATGGCCGCACCGCACTTGTTCAGCGTGGTAGATAACGGGCTAAACCCTTCTCATTCGGAGAGAAGACCTGTGTACTGTATGTGGGCCGTTAATGGGTTTTTTAGACATGATGATGACTGTGATACTCGTTCGTATATGTGAGGTACATCCCTAACCGGTTCTAATCCATATGTTACTAAACGCTTACATCGTTATTTTATAAACATTACATTTGAAACGGCCACATTACAATACCTACATTATAAAAGTATAACGCTATTATTTTTGTATAGGTAAGTGTTTATACAACGTGAATTACGAAATACTGTTTAGAGGTACATCGGTATATTTCATAAGGAATCACCCTGTGAAAATATTAAATCAGATAATTCTCGGAGACAGTAAATAATGTAGCTCTAAAGCAGGTGAAGTAATATTTCAGTTTTCATTTATACGTTGTATAGCGATTATATAGGTATGTGATGCGGTGATAACACAGTGGGAAGGAGCTCGAAAGTTAGCCCAGTATGTGCGAGTTCGAATCCCAGCACGCTCCTCTAACTTTTCTAAGTAATGTGCGTTTTAAGTACTTAATTGAAATATCACTTGCTTCAACGGTGAAGGGAAACATCGTGAGGAAACCTGCATGCCTGAGAGTTCTACATAATGTTCTCAAAGGTGTGTGGAGTCCACCAATCCGAACTGGGCCAGCGTGTCCACCACGCTAAGGGTAGCTACGGTCTTAACCCCTTATTATTGTGGGAGGAGACCCGTGCCCTGTAGTGGACCGGTAATGGGTTGATATGATGATGATAGCAAAAGTAAAGTCATTTTTATATCATTTGTATGCAAAATACTTATTTGAAAAAAATGTAAAAAATGATTTATTTATGTCATAAAGAAAAACAAAACAGAATCAAAAGTACTCAAACATAACACATAAAATGTATACAAATTTTGTTTTATTTTGCACGTATAAAAAGTTGTGTAAATGTTTTCCGAACTAGTTGAGACTGCGTCTCGAAAACAGAATTTAATGCTAAGATGGATAAGAAATACTTGACGTTTCAAAAGTGCTTATAAAGTAGGCCTACTTGAAATAAATGAATTTGAATTTGAATTTGAAAATTTGAATGTATTATTTGATAAGGTACATTTAAATAAATAAATAAATAAAATCTTTTATTTGAGAAAAAAACAACACACAGCAATTAACATATAAAGTACGAGTTACACAAAGAACTTGTCAACTTAAACTATATATATAAAAAAAAAGAAAGGATCTTAAAATTAGGTAACGAAATAAATTTAAATAATCTAAAAACAAACAATTATAGTTCCCTTAAAAAATAAATAGGATAGAGTAATTGTCGGAGTAATAATACACATTGACGTCCACTGCTGCACATAGGTCTTTTGTAGGGAGTTCCACAATGCACGGTCCTGGGCCGCTTGCCTCCAGCGGCTCCCAGCGACTCGCCTGATGTCATCTGTCCACCTCGTTGGGGGCCGACCTACGCTGCGTTTACCGGTGCGGGGTCGCTGGGGCTTAGCAGTTTCGTCTCAGGTTCATGGACACACGTTGGCACGTTGCAGGACATGCTCCTTGCAAAGTTGCATGCCCCGCGAAGTTTAGCTCTGTACCATGTCATGGAGGATGTACTAAAGCGTTTGAGTCTTTCTACTAAAAAAGTAATTGTATGTGGCGATTTCAATGTCGACATTTTACTAGAAAATGCAACAACTGCTAGATTGCTTAACTTATTTAAATGTTTTAATTTGTGTCACACTTTTAGTGAACCTACTAGAGTAACTGCAACTTCAGCATCCTGCTTAGATAATATTTTTTTCAATTGTGACATTTTAGATAAAAGAATAATTAATAATTTAAGTCCAGATCATTGTGGTCAACTTATTACTGTTTTAAATACTATCAATAAAAGCAGACAAATTATAAAGTGTAGGCCAATAACTAAGACTAAATTATTGCGATTCAAACGTGAAATTTCTGCGAAAATCCCTGGTATTGCGTGCGAACATTTTCATCCGGACAGTCTTTATAGTGCACTATTTAATACTATAAACAACGAATTTAATAGAGTATTCAACTTTAAGCACATCAATGTCAGTAATAAATTAAAATTTAGTGACTGGGCTACTGTAGGTATATATAAAAGTAGGGAGAAGTTGTATGAGCTGTATGATGAAAAACAATTTAATCATACTCCAACTTTCGTAGAACACGTAAAAAAATACTCTAAAATATTTAAGAATGTTAGCACTAATGCGAAATCGCTACACATTAAATATAGTATAATGAAATCTGATAACAAAGTACAAACAACCTGGAAAATAGTTAATTACGAGTCAGGAAAAACTAAATCTCGTGATGTGGATTTTGAACTTATTGTTGATAACAATAAAGTGACGTCTGACAGGGAGGTTGCTAATACTTTCGAAAACTTCTTTCAGAATGTTCCCATTTTGTTAACAGATTCTCTAAGCTCTTCACCAATAGCAGCTCAGCGTATATTGAGAGATAATGTTAAAGAGTGCAATGTTTTATTTAATTTTAAACATATATCTGCAATAGATATTGTAAAGAATTTCAGGTTATTAAAGTTGAAAAAAACCGGTGATCTGTGGGGTATGTCGGTGATGGTCATTTCTAACATTATTGACGTTATTGCCCCTTATCTAGCCGTAATTTTTAATGAATGTGTCGATATGGGTATTTTTCCGAACCTAATGAAATGTAGTAAATTAATACCCCTTTTTAAATCCGGTCATAAAAATGACCTTAACAATTACAGGCCTATTTCAATCTTGCCAACTCTTAGTAAGGTCTTTGAAAAAATTATACTTTATCAACTTTTAAATCATTTTAATGTAAATAACTTACTTCATCCGGAGCAGTACGGCTTCACTAAAGGTCGTAGTACAACGGATGCAGGCGCAAGACTCATAAAGCATATTTACGATGCCTGGGAACGTTCGCAGAATGCCATTGGTGTTTTCTGTGATCTGTCCAAAGCATTCGATTGCGTTGAACACAAAACGTTGTTATTAAAACTAAGCCACTATGGCATCAAAAACGTTGCACTCAATTTAATTGCCTCTTATCTAAGTGATAGAGTTCAAAGGGTATGCGTAAAAGACATAAAGTCTAAGGGATCATCTGCCTTAATGGGTGTCCCACAAGGCTCAATTTTGGGTCCCTTATTGTTTCTGGTGTATATAAATGATCTGCCACACCATGTCAGGGGCACTTGTGAGATTGTACTGTTCGCAGATGATACATCTCTCATTTTTAAGACTGATAGAAACAAAGATAATTTTGACGACGTAAACCGTGCTTTGTCACATGTGTCAGACTGGTTTACTGTTAATAACTTACTTTTAAATGCAAAAAAAACCAAGTGTTTGGAATTTGTTTTGCCTAACGTAAAAAAAATTGATAAAAACATCATAATAAATGGAGAAACACTTAAAATAGAAAACTCCACTGTTTTTCTAGGAGTGACCTTAGATTGTAAACTACAGTGGGGTACCCATATAGAAAGCCTAGCGAGTAAACTCAGCTCAGCTGCATATGCAATCAGGAAAATTATACAGCTTACCGATGTTGAAACAGCTAGGCTTGTTTATTTCGCATACTTTCACAGTATTATGTCCTATGGGATCTTGCTGTGGGGAAAAGCTGCAGATATTGAAAGTATATTTATACTACAGAAAAGAGCCGTACGATCAATATATAAACTTGGATCACGCGAATCGCTTCGTGAAAAATTTAAAGAAATAGGTATTCTTACAGTAGCTTCGCAATACATTTATAATAATATAGTCTTTGTGAGGCAAAATATTACTCTTTATAAATCAAAAGCTGAAATTAACAATCGACTTACCAGAAACGGTCATAAATTAGTGATATCTGCATATCGTCTTCGAAAGGTGCAGAACTCCTTTGTGGGGTTGAGTATACGCTTTTACAACATGATTCCTAAGGAAATTCTTGACCTACCTATGCATACATTTAAAAAACGTGTAAAAACGCATCTAGTACAGCGAGGTTACTATACATTTGATGAATTCCTCAATGACAAGGTAGAATGGAAGCAGCCAGCCTCGCTCTCATCTCCCGCAAGATAGCAAAATGATTGTAAATGTTGATGTTGGAAAAGAGCAACTACTGAGTTTCTTGCCGGCTCTTCTCGGTAGAATCTGCTTTCCGAACCGGTGGTAGAGTCACACAAACATGCATACTTGACGTTTCAAAAGTGCTTATATTAGGCCTACTTGAAATAAATGAATTTTGAATTTTGAATTTGAATTTGAATATATATTATCGGCATATCCGAACACGAAAAGTCATCCGTCGATTGTGACTATTCGTGCTCGGTCGTAAACTGTAAAATAGTATATTTCTACCGTAACTTTGTTTGTACGTACGTATTATGTATACTAGAACAATGCGTTGTTCGAACTTGGCACGATTGTGATTATACGTTGATTTACCAAATTCGGGCGCAAATAGCGCGATAGCCAAATGCGCAGTTATAAAATCCGCGTAAGCAGATTGACACGACGGTGACTTGACTGTTTTGTCTTTTTTTTGCACTGCAAGTTGCATTCATGACGCAGTCTAAGATGGTTGCGGGCTAACCTGTTAGGGAGTATGAAAGTATTATCGGCTCCAATCGGTTTCTACACGATATCGCACCGGAACACTAAATTATCCGAGCATAGCTTACTCCATCACCCGCTGAGTGACTCTGAGCCATCTTATGGGGTCCATAAGATGGCTCAGAGTCAGCGACCGTGTTTCTGAGCCAAAGGTTCGAAGACTTTGGTCTTCAGGCACAGAGGGATTTTTGACGAAAAGATGTACCGAAGTTTCCCGAACGCTGACCATCCGAGTTGGATTCGGTAGTTTCTATTCCTGGCTTTGGCATTCTGCATTGCTTTTTATTAAGTACTTTTTAATTTTCACATAGTCCCAAAACAGGCAAGTTTAGATATTCGGGTGTACCTACTGCAAACTATTTGACGGTGGTCGGACTTGACATTCGTATTGAATTGATAACCCTAATTTTTTGAATGCGGCTTATAAACAAATATGGTGATAAGAAGTAATTTAAAAGAAAACACATCATATCATAGACCCTCGTCGTGCCCCGAGGCTGATGCCTTTATTTATTTATTATTTATGTACCATAAACTCTGAGTGTGACCATATGATGCATGAAATGTACAAAGGAAAGCTATTGAGATATCTATAAGACATCTCTTCCAGCTACAGTAGGATGTGAGTAAGATGATTTTATTGTGGTATAGACCTTTCCATACAAGACCAAAATTTTATAAACATTCATTTCCCGAGCAAGCCGTTGAATTGTGGAATGCGCTTCCTATGAGCATACGGCAGTAATTTCTACTACCGTGGAAGTAAGATACTTAATAAATCAAGATACTATCAAGATACTATCAAGTACTATTATATTTACCACTGAAGACGACTTAGTATTTATTGTATTAGTATAATATGTATATTTTTAGTTTATCTATTTATTATTTATATGTAGATATTCGTATGTGTGTAATTTAAATTTTGTACCACCTTTTTTTATAATTATCATTGACGGAGCAAGCAGATGGCCCGCGTGATGGTAAGTGAAAAACAATTGCGTATAAACGGAGCAACACTTCACAGGGCATGGCAAAGAGCACGCAACACACCGCGTTGTGTCCATCTTTGTTCTAACCTATTTTTCCTATTTTAGGATTGCCTGGCAGCGATGGCTACTCGCTTTTTGTATTCTACTTATATTCATGTTTCTCCTTGTTATCCTCTACTAAATTGTAATGATAACAGACGACCTCCTTGGCGCAAAGATGAGCGCAGGCAGGAAAAAGATTCAGGATTCCAAATTTAAAATTTGGGGACTTTTGGGAATTTATAATTTCAGAATTATCTCTCTTCTGTTCTCGTGGGAGCCTTTGGCCGAGGCCAGTTACCATCCTACCACCAAAGACGAGTCTAATGATAATAAATGCATAGAGAAGCGGTGATAGCGCGTTGGGTTCGGCTCGACCCCACTTTCGGGGGGCTGATTTCGGATCGCACGCTAAAACGGATATAACTTTTCCAAGTTATTATTTTAAATAATTAAAAATATCACTTGCTTCAACGGTGAAGGAAAACATCGCTGCATTTTTGTATGATTTGCGTATATATATAAGTTCTGTAGTACCTTCTGCGCGATTTAGAAGCCTACTTGCACATGATGATTTCAACAATAAATACATTTATTATTAATAAACATTCCTATGATTCTTCATTTGCTACTGCTGACTACAGCAAAACTTCAGCTCCGAGGTTAAGAAACACGTACAAAAAATTTAACGCGTATTCGAGACGCGTCAATTTTAAGGCTGAGCGAGCGAGTGAGCTAACTGTTGTAAATCGGGAGCCATGTCCCGCTTGGGATCTGACTAAGTTCGATCAGACTTTTCTGACTTTTAGTAATCTCATACAGTTTACGTGTAAACTTTCGATAGTAAGTTAAAGATTTTGACGTGATTTTTATGAATTGCCACTGTTTCCAACTTAAAAGATCGCGCCTAGATAGACCTCTTTGACATAATCTCATTTTCGACACATTTTACGATAAAAATAGTAATACAATATAATAAAAAAGATATTAAAATGCTCTTTATCAAGCGTGCGAGTAACTTGATAGCTTATTAGTTATTACATAATGTTATCTATATCACGAACGTGCGCTTATCATGTTAACTACGGTGTCTACATTATTTTCACTTCGGAAGCAATATTTAGCCTTAGTATGAGATTCGCTCGATCGAGGAGTCGTTTTCGTGTATGGAAATACTTAAACATCGGAGTGAAATTGAACTTTTTTTTATTGCATTAAAGCTCAATTTTGCCTCCAATTAGCTGGGAATATAGCTGGGACAGAACCAATTATAAAATTATTAAAAAAAGCCTCAAAAGTGTCTCATTGTAATATGGACAACTGAAAAGTAGATCGAAACTACAATGCTTCCTACTAGATGGCGCTGCAGTCGCTATGAGACTGATAGTAATGCTATATAGGTAAAAAAAAAAGAACACCCGGCTAAGTTTATTGAGGGCTTCTTAGACCAGGACACGATTGGAACCCTCGTAGCTTTAGTTTTAAGTTAACGAACATGGTTATTGCCATGATCTCACTACCGTGTACACATTTCTCATGTAAAGTGCCATCTTTAAGCCTACTTAAATAAGATATTTTTGACTTTGGTACTAATTCGGGCATCTGCAGAAGCAGAGCCATAGCTTAGTGGTCAAAGCGCTCAGGCCGCAATTACCAGAGAGTCGCAGGTTCAAATCTTGTCGGTTCCGAAAATATTTATGTGCATTTTAAATTTATATAAATTTTGACAGAACGTTTGTTATACAAAAATTTGAAATACAGCATTTGCGGCTCTGAATTGAGTGGCAGTAGGTCCATTTTGCTTTGACGATACAGTGTTTGATATGTGGCCACGGTAATTATCACTGATAAATTTTAAAACGTTTGTTAAACAAAAAACATAAATTCATCATTTGCGACTCTAAAACGAGTGGCATTAGGTCAATTTTGCTTTGATGATGCAGGGTTTGATATGCGGCCACCGACAATATCACCAATATATTTTTAAATAGAGTGGATATAAATTTGAAGAATTTCGTAATAACTGTTTCTTAATGAGATGGTAATATAATAATTACTGAACGATAGTAAAACTCGACCAAGTGTCAAAATTATTGAACGCTACTGTTCAATGAGTTATACTTGAGTTAAGTTGGCCCGCATTTATTATAGGTTTTTGAATATTCCGTAGGAACCTTTTTTTTTTCCGGGATAATAAGTAGCCATGCTACTCCTATCAACTAACTTCCCGGCCGATTGGCGCAGTGGGCAGCGACCCTGCTTTCTGAGTCCTAGGCCGTGGTTTCGATTCCCACAACTGGAAAATGTTTGTGTGATGAACATGAATGAACATGATTGTCTAGGTGTTTATATGCATAGTATAACTTTTTATGTATATTATTCATAAAAATATTCATCAGGTATCTTAGTACCCATAGCACAAGCTAACGCTTACTTTGGGGCTAGATGACGGTGTGTGTATTGTCGCAGTATAACTCGTATCCCAATGGTAGAAAGTGATGATGCAATCTTAGATAGATAAGGAGTAAACCTGTTAGGGGGGTGCAAAAATGATAATAATGTTATTATTATCATTTTTACACCCCCTACACCCCTGCCTTTGGTTTCTTCTAGCCACGCACCGGAACCCTAAATCGCTTAGCGGCACGTCGTTGTCGGTAGGGTGGTAACCAGCCGCGGCCAAAGGCTCCAGATAAAAAACACCTTGCACCTCGCTTGGTAAACGTTACAGTCGTTCCAAAGATTATATCGAAGAAATAACCAGACATCCTTATGCTTATAATATATAAAAAACGCACTCTCAGGAACTTCGGTTCCAAATTGGATTTTTTTTTGTGTTGGTAGTATCGTGTATATAACATCACGTTACGACTAATAATAACCACGGCCGCGTTACGATCATAAATGAGAAATGTTGCAAAAAAAACTGATGAGATATTTATTGATTTTCCACTGTGTTACTTATTATTTTATGGATCTAGATCTGTGTTATTTTATCGGTGTAGGTGGTTAAATACAGATTGCAATGTCTACCTGTTGTTGTATATAGTTTTATCTGTTACTATAGTTCTATCCCAGTAAACCTTGCAGCTATTATTTTCTAAGATTGATTGTGGTTGGTATTTATAATAAGGTACTTTCTGTGATTTATTATTTACTAGCTATCCCCGCGAATTTTATTTCGCCTTAATATATTTTACATCTCAATGTCTTTATAAAGTACAATACGTAAAACTCATCTTACTCCGGAACCTCTATTGGTCACATCAACAGTTTTACGATTAGGTATAGACAACATGACGTGCGCTCTCAGTTGTGTTTTGTTACTAATGAACGGCTAGATTATTTTTTTGATTTTAAATTAAAAAAAAAATATTGAATTTCAATACTTATTATCCTATTCCAGACTAATAGGAATCAAACAAATCTAAAATAATCAAAATTGGTCCATCCGTTCTCACGTTATAAATGGTGTAACTAACACGACTTTGTTTTATAAATATAGATTTATAATTAACGCTTTGAATTTTCTTTATTTTTCAGACATTTGCGTACAGTATACTGTGGGACGTGCAGTTCCTATTAAGAAACTTGGCTCTCATTGGCGCATTATTGTTAGTGCTGGCTGAAGCGAGGGCGGAAGGTCGCAGTCTATTCGCGGGCGTGCCTTCCCTCGGAGAGAACAAGCCAAAAACGTACTTGCAGCTCGCTGGGCGTATCCTGCTAGCGTTTATGTTCATCACACTTCTGCGATTTGAAGTATCCTTCTTACAGGTAAGATTTATTTATTTATTTATAATGGACAAGCAACAGTAGATACATTATCACTTACACACTTTTGAAATCAGTCACATTGTGATGAAAATTAAGCTTAATTTGCTATACTCCGCGAATAGCAGGAGAATCTGTATGGTGTAATTTATAATTCTTCCAATCCTTATTCTCCACACCAAACAGATCTTCGGCAATGTACCCTCTACGCACGTTTCGCTCCGAAACCGGAGCATCTCCTGGAGATGTTATCTTCTCGTAGATCTTCAGGTGGTGTTATTAACAATTATTCATTATAAAGTCAACATCTCCTGAAGATGCTCCGGTTTCGGAGCGAAACATGTGTAGTGCGCTTTTTTGAACTTTTTACGGAACTTTAAACTTTTTAAATTTTTGTCATGCATGATTTTGACCGGATAATAACCGGAGTAAAAATTAAAATAAATATATTACACATAATACACACATCGCCATCTAGCCCCAAAGTAGGTGAAGCTTGTGTTATGGGTACTAAGATGACTCATGAATGTTTTTATGAATATACATAAATAATTATAATATACAGGTAAACACCCACTCACTAAAAACATTCATGTTCACCACACAAATGTTTTTATACATAATTAATTATAATATACAGATAAAATCCAGACACTGAAAAACATCATGTTCATAACACAAACATTTTCCAGTTGTGGGAATCGAACCCACAGCCTTTGGGCCACTGGGCCAATCGGCCGACCAAAAGTATCATCCTAATAAATAAAATTGCATTTATTTTTTGTATACCTATAGGTGTGTACTTAGAATGTAGTCGGATTTATATTTCTCAAAATTCTATAGTGATTTGAATCACCACAACCTTGGTTTTACGTAAATTCAATTTCTCAGTTATTAAAGGCTAGGATCGCTTATGAATAATTAATGAATAATAAATAACCTGTCCTCAAAGATTTATCTTGACGGAAGTAAGGTGGGTGGGTTAAGTGACCTTTTACCCGCATAATAACGTGTGTTAAACGTTACCGCTGAATTATTCCACAAATAGACTACCTCTCTAAATCTATACTAACATAAAGCCGAAGATTTGCCGGCCGATTGGCGCAGCTGGCAGCTTTCTGAGCCCAAGGGGCTCGATTCCCACAACTGAAATTTTTGTGCCAAAATGTTTCGGGTTGTGACTAGCCGAAGCCTCCCACCAGGCTGGACCATAGAAAAATTAGAAAATATAAATTTACAAAATGCCCCAGCCAGGGATTGAACCCGGGACCACGAAGTTGCAGCTGACCGCTGCGCCAGGGAGAGAATAAATAATATCTAATATTATTTATTCCTCCCTGTAAATAATCTTAATAAAACTATAAAATTAGTAGAATCCATAGTGTGGCGTGTGTGGCGTATAAAAACTTAGGGCAGCCTTTTTATACTCTTACTCTGTCGATTTTATTTTATTCTGCGTGCACATGGTTTTTGACCAGGGTATGCATAAAGAAGGAATTAATGAATGAATACACTTTTATTGTACACCAAAGGAAAAAAAGTAGTAACAGAGATATAAATACAAGGCAACCAAAGGCGTAAAAGGAAAAAACATAGAAAAGGGGTAGGTGGTGCATTCAATAAGATTTAAAAATTATATAAATATATAACTAAGGAATATGCCATAAAATGGAAAAAATCTTCGCATTTATGAGCTATATAAAATTTTTAGGGTAGGCAGAGCTTTTGTGCATGTATAAAGTGCTTGACTGCAATCTCACCTATAACGGGCTAACCTATCGAGGGTTTTGACATGTATATTATACGCATACCCCTAATCGGTTTCCACGCGACATGGCACCGTAATGAAACGTGTCGTTACCTCGAACCAGATAGTCCAGGACCTGCTGGGCAGCATCCTCATGGTGCTGGTGACGGTGGGGTACCGCACCAAGCTGTCGGCGCTGATGTTAGTGCTCGTGCTGACCGTGCTCAACCTGTACCACAACGCGTGGTGGATGGTGCCCAACTACAAGCCGTTGAGGGACTTCCTCAAGTACGACTTCTTCCAGGTAAGGAGAGAAAAAAAATGGCTATATTATGCTACTAGCTTTTGCGCGCGGCTTCGCTTACGTTAAATAAAATTTTTGAATAGGGAAATTTTAACTACAAACGGTTAAAAAAAGTCTAGCTGCTAAAAGAAAAATTAGAACGGAAATTACTTAAAAAAGTCAGAAACTTTCGTTTAAAATTTCGTTCCCTATTTTAATGCCCTTGCCTGTAATCAAAGTTTTATGGATGTAACTTGAAAAATAAAATAATAAATGAATTATTTTATACAAACTTTCATCCCCGATTTAACCCTCTGAGGGATGCAATTTTCAAAAATCCTGTATAGCGGATGCCTACGTTGTAATAACTATCTGTGTGCAAAATTTCAGCCCGATCCGTCAAGTGGTTAGAGCTGTGCTTTGATAGATCCGTCAGTCAGTAACCTTTGCATTTTATATATAGATGTAGGAAGAAATAGTTATGCTATGTAGGAAGAATTGTTGAAAAATGTTTTTGCAACAAAACAGCTGTTTTTGTTTTTGTTCTTTGCGTTTTTCCTTAGTAGTAAACAATAATAGTACAGATATAGTGCTAGCGTGCAGAGGCGGCCTTATCACTAATAGTGATTTTATTTTAAGCATGGAAAGGCTAGCGTAGCCGATATAAAAGTGATAAGTAAATGTAAATGTTGTAAAACGTGAGTGTTATTATGTACACTACACATTATGTACACGAGTTAAAGGTTATACTTCTTTGGCGTAATAAGATAAAAATCTTTTCAAAAATTTTATCTGTCGCCTTATTCTACGTTCGTAGAAAAAACGACACTGACAATTGAAAAAAGGTATTTCATCATCATCATCATCATCATCAACCAAGTTTAACTCAACATTAAAATTTGAGATTTTTGTACAATTGCATCAATTAAATCATGAGCGAGCAGACATTGACAATTGAAAATGGACACTGTCAAACCTTTTTCCTAAAAGATAACTTTAGGGTGTCAGTTTTTTGTGACGGTGGGCGCGCGCTTCGTAAAAATTTACTCTCGTCATTTTTCCCTAATGCGCCAAACGAAGTATAACTCCAAAAATACGACTAAAATAAAAAAGCTTACTGAAACATACAAACTGTATTTACGTTATACGTACTAACAATAAAAATACAGGTATATACGTGTATACATTAAAATATACTTTTATACTATGTAATATTACGTATAAATTAATAGTAGTATAATTTAATTATAATTTATCTTAACAAGTTTTAATACATAGTAGTGAAGCTTTTTGTGACAGGTCTCGTCCGGGGAAGCAGTATTAAAATTGCAGTCAAAAGGGTTAAGTTGTAGTGGAATTAAAAAAATTGTCTCACGTTGTAGTCTTGTCACAGACAAAGTTGTCAACCAGTGAATCTTAATTACCGATCATTAAAACTTCCTTTCAGTGTTTTTTTTTTTTTTTAATATATATATTTTTTTTTCAGACCCTCTCTGTGATCGGCGGGCTCCTCATGATAGTGTACCTAGGGCCCGGCGGCGTCAGTATGGACGAACACAAGAAAAAGTGGTAGGGCCGCCGCCGCGCGGGCCCGTGCAGAGACTGTATTGCAATAACATTGTTGACGGTGCGTTGATGTGGTGTGACGGCTGTGTGTGTGAACATGCGACAATCCCGCTGGGCCTTTAGAATGCTACGACATTGTGTCTCACTGACCGATTATTGACAAAAAGTACTAATGAAAAAAATTTACGAGTGAATTAAATCCACTTTTCACATCAAATTAAAAATACTTTATTGCACGCAAAAACAAAATAGAAATAAAAAAAATTACAAATGTACAAGGAATTTTAATTTGCGTAACAAAGGCGACCTAATCAGTTGTAGGAGGTAGTTCAAAAAATAAAAAGGTTCAACTAATTTAAATTTGCGTAACAAAGGCGGTCTTATCACTATATGGTGATAAGGGGCCATTCAAGTAATACGTATGCACTATATTCTTTGTTTTGCTTATTTTTGATGACATGACGGCGGGGGCGATGATTACGTCAGCAGTAGTTATTTTTTTACATAATATTATAGCGACACATTAAAAGAAAAATGCGTAAGTTTATAGTAGGGCAAGAGGGGTTAAAAGCCTTTAATTGAAATAAACCTGCTTACATTATAACTTTTTGAAATATTAACTCACATATGTATTTATACTGCCAATTGAGATAGAGGGTCCAATTTCGTTACACAAATATGAAAAAATTTAAATTTGCCAAAAAAATAAAAATAAATTCGTAAACACCCAAGAACTCTATTTTCACCGAGCGATGAGATAACGTAATTTGAAAGACAACTCACAATGCAGGGGTGTGCAAATTTTATTTATTTTAAAATTTTAATAAACATTTATTTAATTTTTTATATTAGTACTATGACCAATGAGACACAATTGCGAAAGTAGACCGAGGGCCCTGTTTGTGTGACTGCTTCTATCGCCAAAAGGCATTACAGGGGTACTATAACCAGGGACGTTATGGATTTGATATGGACACGGATACATGAACAACTATCAGTTTCACCGCGAATACTTCTCATGCAAAGTACCATCCGCAATATTACTTGGTTTGATCGGCTTCTTGATGTTCTTATTGTGGTGTTAAATGACCTCAACACTTCCTCAAAAATTGGACTACTCAAATTTGAAACGATTTTTCCAATCCCACTGATAGTTTTCGAGATAAGCGCGTGTAAAAAAACACATAATATATTGCTGAGTTTGTTTTCTTCTCGGTGGAATTTCACCTTGACTCGACGTTGAAAAAGTGCTAAAAAAGGACATTTTTGATTGATATTTTTTTGTGGATCCGGTAGTTTCATCCCTCCATAACAACCCTGACACTAATTTTCTTTTATCTTCGATCAGTAATAGTACTAGATATAACGATAAGCTTCCGAAAACGGCGCGAAAATAAGAGCATATAGTCATGTGTTCTTATTTCAAATGAATATGTTCCAACCATAGCCAACGTGATTACTTAGACGTTAAGTTTTGTTTTAGAATAAATATTTTTGTACTTAGAAATGAGTTTTTATTTACGATCGACATTCTCTTTTTTTGTGTTACCCTTTCTCCGATGATAGAAGGTTTTTATAAATATTTCGCTGCCGCAATTAAATCTAGAATTCTGAATTTTGCTGCTGCTGTCGATATCATAAAACTTTTTTCTACATTTCGTTCTTTAATATAAATAGTGTAAACGTGTTCACCTAAACAATGTATTATTGGACTTGATCCAATCTAGTACTATTGTTGATCGAAGTTTTTATTAATATCTTTTTTATTAAGTGTCAGTTCTCTCTATACAAAGTAATGAATCGCAATGTAATCCGTTTAAAATTTGAAAGAGAGCAATGAAATGCCTTTATTTATTTTTTTATTACAATCAGTACATCTGTTAAAATGTTAAGCCATTATTGGTACGTCGATAAGACGGTTGTATGTGAACATGCGACGGTATCTGTTCAAATGTATACATTATTGATGGTACGTCGATTAGACGATTGTATGTGAACATGCGACGGTAAACTATTTGTGTGACTGCTTGCATCGCTAAAGGCATTGCAGGGTACAAACGTTCTTTTTTTTTAAATTAATTTTAGTAAAATAAAAATAAATTGTAAACGTTAACATTTCTTAAACCTATAGCTTTCTTTTAATAATTTCCTCTATACCCATATCGCACCGTATGTGTGTCGAATGAAGCTCATTCTGATAATAATTCCCGATTTTCGTCTCCTTGATGTCTTTCGGCTGTAAGAATAGATTGAATAAGTTGTCTGATGTTGCACGGGATATGAACATTAGCGATCTTTAACACGTACATATTTATCTATTCAATTCGACAATTAATGTAATAACTATTTTTATACCCCCTTTTGGAAGGTGAGCCCTGCACACAGCCCTGGGCTGAGGTGGATGATATTTCTCTACAAGACATCATAAAATATAAGTCATTATTAATTATATCGACAAATAAATTTAATATGAGCTGATATTGTTATTTTTCAATTTGACATACTTCCATATTTCCGCAAGAAAGCGTCCGGGTTTCCCCATGTCATCCCATCCGTGGACAAGACGATTTCCTTTTTTTATTCTCCTACCTACGCGTAAAAAGGTATCCTTCAAAGATCAGTTTGGGTTTACGTGAGTGTTTATACTAGTAATCGGAACAGAACGTTAAAAAGGTTTCTTACTTGGACTAGTGAGATTTGGTAAGATGTGCTGTACCCCCAAACCAGGGCCTCATTATGAAGTAGCGTTAATCAATAAATAGAGGCCTTTCCTAAGTCTTACAAGCAATCTTGAAACAATAACGTTTAAGCCTATAAAAAAGCTTATCTGAACTTATTTATTAACTTCTTAACAATTTGAAAATAAACTTTACACTTAACTAAAAGATTGTATACATCATAAGACAACTAGGAAAAAATAGACTGTATCACTAATTTGAGAAGGTCGCTTTAATGTTGCCAGTCAAAAAAAACTAGCAATAAAGGAAAAAAAAAAGAAGAAACTGTGGAGTGTTCAAGATCGCGTGCTTATATCTTATGCCGTGTCTATATAGTACATGTAAATATTATGACGTGGTGAAGTTTTTTACGATACTGAATTTTATATATATATACACAGCTTAGTTGTTTTTATAATAACAGTTAATAAGCACATACCCATAATCGGTCTTATTATGTGTTTAATATAACTGCCATACTACCTAACAGATTAGCCCTTGTCTTAATCTTATACTGCATCATCACTTACCACCAGGTGAGGTTCCAGTCCAGGGGTAACTTTTAGTAGAATAAAAAAATCTTTTTAATCGAATTTGAATATTACAAAAAACAAAATATCCCGATTAGAAATCCTACAGTTATCTCAACCCTACTAGTGGGGAGTCGTTCTAGATAAAAGAAATAGATATGCATTCCAAAAAATAATATCCCACTTTCTATTGATTGTCAAAGATACATTGATTTAAATGCAAGGCAATGTTGTTTGTTGGTTAATTTTGTCTTCCATTGTATATAGAGATAAACTAAAATTTTACTGATTTGTCGTAAAAACATGGCAACTTTTTACTATTTGAAAGGTTTATTATTTGAACATTTTACTACAACTAATGATAAGAAATATAATAAAAACGGTAAAGGAATTATTTTTTCGTATGAATGACAGAAACAGAAACAAAGATATCGCTTGCATTAGCTAAAGGGTGTTTCTTACTGCACCGAAGTAATGTAACCATGCACCGAAGAAAAAAAATGCCGAATATAAGGAGATTGGTTCAAATCAACATTGATAACAAAGTCTTTGGAAAGTTAATCTTTTGTTTAAATAAGTCCAATAAATAATTTTTGTTTCAATTTGCGGTTGTAAATAATCGGTGCGAGTAAGTGTTATTTCATTCAATTATATTTACATAGTTTGTAGGAAAACTAACATTATTTACTATGATATTTATAATAAATAATTATGGTATTACCTATTCCTCCAACTTCTGTGTAGTTGGAGGAATAGGTACAATTATTGAAATAACTTTATTTTTGACCGAGTTCCCGATTGTGGTTTGGTTAAAACGTGTGAACCTTACCTAGCTGTAGAGAGGTATATTTATGTATACGTTTACAGATGTATTAATGAATTTGTATGAATTTAATGTATTGTTCACTCATGTACCCCTACAGCTAGGTTGAATTAAATCAACATAGCACAAAATCTACTATCGGCTAATGAAATGTTTAGGATTATGATGATGAAGAATTGTGTCATTTAGATTTTTATATGTTACTTGTACAACACAAAAATTATGCAATTGGGAAACTAATATATTTTAGTAAAAAAAACAGGCCAAAAAGCCATTTAAGTGAACAAGCTTGTAATGTTAAAGTGAGATCAGTGGCGCTGCCTTACTGTACGATATACAAACTGTGTTTATTTTGGTACAGTCGTCAACTTATTCCCTTATATTATAATAAAACTTCCATTTGAATGCTATATTTTTATATAAAGCAAATATTTCTGTTAAAAATTAATTTAATTCCTAATTTACTATCAATTTTGTATAAAATGTTCTTATGAACTGACCTCTGATTTGTAGATTCACGTCACAAGAGTTGAAAACTGGACGGTGTCGGTTTAAAGGGTAGTGAGAAAGAACTTTTTTTTTATTTGTTTTACAAGTTAGCCGTTGACTGCAATCTCTCCTACATATTTTATCCATATGTCAAAAGGTATGTTATATACCTATATTTATTTAAACTGAAGAGGGAAAGAAGTTGTTGGTATTTAAATTGACCTTATTAGTTTTATTTTTATTGGTTCGTTAGTTCCTGAATTTAAGTGGGGATCACAAATATAAAATAACATTGTTTCCGATCTTTTAACTTTCGTGGCGTGAATGGTGTGTACAGTATAGATAGCAGTTGTGTTTTGTTTTATATTTTTACAGTGATTAGACATTTAACCGCACTTAGCCATGCTGTTAACTGTCAGCGACGCCACTAGTCTGTACATGGTAAATCAAAACGGTCTTTAGACGAATTAGTTTATAGAAAGCACTTTTGATGTGACAACAATTTTTTATTGTAGACACCGACCTCTATGATAACCCCTGTCACTTTGTTATTGTCTCTGAACGACGCCATTTTGCCGCTGTAAGTGTGAAAATACGTGTATCCAAGGAACTAAATAGCGGTGCGATCCTTTTGGCTATTACTTCACCCGGACAACCCACTAACTTTTTAGAGTTACGTGCGTTTAAAGATACAAATAGCACTTGCCTTAAAGATGAAGACTAACATATTGAGAAGAACTGCATGCTCGAGTGTAATCCGTAATGTTCTCAAAGACATGTGAAGTGTTGTTATAATAACAGTTAATAAGCACATACCCATAATCGGTCTTATGTGTTTAATATAACTGCCATACTACCTAACAGATTAGCCCGCTTCTTAATCTTATACTGCATCATTGCTTACCACCAGGTGAGGTTCCAGTACAGGGCTAACTTTTAGTGGAATAAAAAAATATTTTTAATCGAATTTGAATATTACAAAAAACAAAATATCCCGATTAGAAATCCTACAGTTATCTCGACCCTACTAGTGGGGAGTCGTTCTAGATAAAAGAAATAGAAATGCATTCCAAAAAATAATATCCCACTTTCTAAAAGACATTTCTCAAACACATGTGAAGTCTACCAATTCTGAGCCAACGTGTTAGACTACGACCTAAAATGCTTCTCATTCAAGACCCGTGCCCTATAGTGAGCCGGTAATGGATTGATGTTGAAATGACGGTCAAAATTTAAACTGTCATTTTTATAGGGACAGCATAGAGTTCTTCTTCTTTTTCTGCTTGCGGCTCTCTTTCGCCTGGTGTCACGTCGACCGGTTACGATCTACTGTGACCCCGCTGTCTGGATCTCCCAGCTTTCGTCGCCGCCCAGAACAGCAGCACTTTCCTTGCTGGAAGAAATTCCTTTCCTTTCCTTGTTGTATTATATACTACCCAAAAAGAGTGTAATCTAGAGTTACTAATAGAGGCCAGGATTGTCCGGCATTGACAAAGGTTTAGCTTGGCTACCCACAGTGAAGCGTGTCGCACTATACTTAATATTTCTATGGTGACATATGTGACAAATCGTAAAAGGTATTATAATAGTTCTTTTGCAATGAAAAATGTAATTTAATTTTAAGTTGATCGCAGAATGTTGCGTTAAACGCTCTGGACGGGAGGATTCAAGGTCGATTTACATAGAAGGCGAGTCGAAAGGACAATGGTGCTAATTCTGTTGTACATAAATCTATACACTAAACTAAAATGATATACTAATGATATCGTTGTCATAATGTCAGCTATGGAAAAAGTAATCTCTACAGCTAGATATGTCATGTTTTAATATAAATTATTGTACATACAGTGGAATACTAAAAACAATAATATCATTTATTTCCCAGAATGTAGGTACATATGTAAGAGTAAATAACAATGTTGTCACTAAACAAAATATGCTTTCTCATAAAGGCTAAATGCACAGTGTGCAAATAACCACCAGTCTAAAAATAATCGACTCATATTACTACGGACACAAAATTTGAGTTTTTCACTTCGACTGTACGAGAACGTAAAGCGTTCTTATAATAAAATTGTGCAGTAATAGATAACGCATTGCTCATGGCGATGGTGAGCGATTAACTTTATGGACCTTCCATTAATTTCTACGTCTAAATAAAAATGTAACACCAACAATTTATTAAAAGCGCTGCACGCCTCGCTTTAATTCCGCCATAACTTTTTAGTTATACAACATATTAAACTAACAAGTTATGATTAGGACAGGCTGTTGTCACTTTGTTTTTTCTCCAATTGAATGATACCACTTTGGTGCTGTAAGTGCGACTCTGTAATATGAGTATCCAAGAAACTAAAAAAAACTAGAATATTAGTTCCAGAGATTCTCATATTATGTCTTACTGGCGATTTAAATGGGGAAAAAATTGAAGCTATCATTTCTAGGACAGTGTTTAATAATATTATATGTCGGTGTTTACTGTCAAAGTTTTATACTGTTAAAGTTTGACATATGTCAAACTTCGAAGTTTTGTTTGATGACATGATAATTAAGTTATACTAGGGGCTCTGAATTTAGTTTGAATTAACTCAATGGACGGTCCTACAAATATTTATTATTAATTATTATTATTATTATATTTTAAAAGACAGAAAATATTTTTATAGCCTTTTTTTATTTATTCCCATTGTAACTTTTGAAAAGTAGTTGTGAATAATGTTCTGAATAAATGTGACTTTTATATTTTTCATTTATTTTTATTTACTCCCCGTAAACTGAGGTGTATTTTAACTAATAGGATATACTGCTGTCGGTCTGTGCATAATTTCAACGTTATTCTCATACTTTGACATGTTCAAGACTCCTTAATTATTATTTTTTGGTTTGGCAAAATTAATGGTAATTTGTTTAAATTATAGGTTACATGCTTACTGAATTTCAAAACAGTCTTCTCGCGGCTTAGCTCGTAAATTATTTTTAATTTTCCCTCCGGAACATTTAAGAAATCAAGATATAAGGTAGACTAAGTTCTTTTCAATTTCAAAGGCTACATGCATGCCAAATTTCATCCAAATCCGTTCATCCGGGTTCGACCCGGAAATGCAATTAAAGACTCCGTGATTCGATCCACATTCTTATCGCATCCAGAATGAGCTATCGTATGCGACATATTTTCCAGCGTGTCCATGATAGGAAATTTGAACTTAAGTTCCATTAACCACATCACTTCGGGTGACAGTTAAAGTACTGATGATACTGGATAACTCGATTGCTGATGTTTAGTTTAAAATCTATGCAAGGCTTTGTTACAAAAACGAACTTTCATATAACGCGATTTCAATCCCCCCTATAACACGGGTATTCCCACATAACGCGGGAATTTCCCAAATTATATTTATGTACTGTGAAATTAATAATTTATTTATATTTATTTATAACTTATATCAAAAATGTTCTGTTTTATTTGATTTTAGTAAAACTTCCATTGGATAGAAGCAGGCGTTACTTTGCAGAATACCATGATATGTTATGAAAATTAAGCCTAACTGAGTGAGAGAATCTGTATGGTGTTATTTATAAATTCTACAAAGTTTATACTCCACACAAAACAGATCTTCGACATAAACGTCCATATTTCGTTAAAATTTATTTTTCTCTTAATATTCGATTTAAACCCTCTTTAGCGAGAAAAGTTAAACTTGATTAATTTATACGTAACACGTTATACGGGGTCGTAAAAACGCGTTCTACGGGAATACTCCTACAACTCGTTTTCCTATAACGCGGAACCAATCTAACGTTTTATAGGATTACTGTATCGGTATATTAAAGTCAACATATTCGCTGCAAAGGTAGGTAGGTCAGTTGGTTTTAAGTTAAAATAGAGATATTATGTAAAACAGATCTTTATTTGTAAAATATTTTTTAAAATAGGTACAATTACAACAACTACTAAATTTGAGTTTATTTAATGCTACTGTTTGTTGGCTTTCGCGTCTGTTTGTTTGTCGCTTATATATTTGAACACTTTGTTGGCTAAATGCCTATATTTCTCCGCGTGAACGCTATCTGGTAATGCATATATCGCTGGCTTCCCGCTATTTATACATTCAGACATATTCGAGTCCACTTCGAAGCTTTCTATTATTTCTAATCCCATTTGATCGGCTGTCTGTTTGGTTTCGTTGCCGAACACGAAATTTTTGGTACCGCATTTATGACATATCGCATGCGACATATTCTCGACCAAGCCTACTATAGGAACTTTCAGCTTCTCGAACATGTTGACGCCTCTTTTTGTGACCTGCAATGCAGCCGATTGTGGAGTTGTTACGACTATTGCACCTGGAAATTAAAACAAACACTATACAACGTATAACCAATTTACGAAATAATGTTTAAGGAACCATAAGTACATATAAAAAGGATCACCATGTAAAAATATTAAATAGAAAGTAGGACAAAATCGAGCTCAAAGGGGTCGGTTACATAAATAATAATAAAATAATAAATAAATATATTACTACCATACACACATAGCCATCTAGCCCCAAAGTAAGCGTAGCTTGTGTTATGGGTACTAAGATGACTGATGAATATTTTTATGAATAATATACATAAATACTTAGAATATACATATAAACACCCAGACACTGAAAAACATTCATGCTCATCACACAAACATTTTCCAGTTGTGGGAATCGAACCCACGGCCTTAGACTCAGAAAGCAGGGTCGCTGCAAACTGCGCCAATTGGCCGTCAAACATACACATACAGGTGAAGCTAATATAAAGCGTGTAATTTTTGCATATTTATTTTTCAAAGCAAACGAATTCAAAACATTCTAAATGTCTACTTATGACGACCCTATTGGAGATAAAAGACAAACGCGTAAAAACGACACGATCATAGTACCTAAGCTACACGACGGGTAGCTAATAAAGTGACAGTAGTAAAGTAAAGTATCCGTTTCTTTCAGTTCTTACTGAAAGATGGCAGTGGTTTACTCAAAAACTATTAGGTTTTCTATTTCAGAGATAAGTCACAGAGACATACATATTGTACCTCTAAAGCCTGTAAAATATTATTTCGGTTTTTATTTACACGTTGTATAGAAATATGAAAGTGTAAGAATGTTTGTATTACAAAAGATGCGGAAACGCGGATTTGTTTGTTACGAAATCTTCAGGCACAGTGTAGAATATCTTAAAATCTCTTTCTTAGAATTTCGTGTTTCGCCAAACTGAGTGAGAATGAAATTTTTCTAGAAACCTCGAAAAATGTACAAAATTATTAATTTTAACGTTAACTGATATTACACATACGAAAGTTGGTTGTTTGTTCTACGTTCGATACATGACAAAATAACTTTATTTTTGGTAAAGCGTAAGTCGAAAGGACGAAGAGTCTACTTAGATAACATAAGTTTTAATTATAGTTATTTATTAAATATATTTGTGTAATATATATCTTAGTAGCTGTCCCGGCGAACTTCGTACTGCGGATCATTTTTTTTTTTTTGATGAATGTTTTATTTTAATACTTATTATCCTATTCCGGTCTAAGAGGAATCCAAAAAATCAAATATCATAAAAATTGGTCCAGCCGTTCTTGAGTTATAAATGGTGTAACTAACACAACTTTCTTTTATATATATATATAGATATAGATTGATTGCACGTGCACCACGTACCTAAAATCTACGTCTTCGGTTGCCTGGAAGTAATCGCTATGTAGCGAAAAGGCCTCCAAACTGTTATCCTCTTGATGTAATAATATAATAATAATAATAATAATAATCATTTATTTGTCTAAAAAACAATGTATACAGGTAACCAAAGCGTAACTTTAAAATAAGCTAGAGGCCCTGATAACTAAACTGAGTATAAACTGGTATGATAGTTATCAGTGCTCTCCCCGGTTAACAGTTGCAATAAGACAGACTTTGTGCCCATAATAACAAAATTTCAAAGTACATAATAATTAATATCTAGTCTATCTAATAATAGTAGTTTTGTGAGTATGTGAATGTGTGTATGTATGTGCATGTGTTCGGTAGGTATTTTATTCTTGTATAGAAAGTAAATTTTCAGTCTTATCATAATCTAAATCTAGGAGCCAGGATGTGTGTTTTGTATGTTTATATCTCGTCAGTGATGACGTCTAAGATGATAGGATGATTTTAGGGAGTATGGCAGTACCCATTACTCCTAATCGGTTCGTACGCGATATCGTACAGGATCGCTAACTCGCTTAGGGGCACGTCTTTGTCGGTAGGGTGGTAACTTTCCACTCCAGACCAGACAAAAGAAAATTCAGCAATTATATCCCTGCCGCGAAGCGAAATCGTCAAAAATCCCGAAGCATTAAATTCAAAATTCATCTTTTTCAAATAGTAGGACTATATCTTATATCTTTAAACGAGCATTTCTTGTATATATATATATATATATATATGTATATATAATATATAATTGAAATCTCGGAATCGGCTCTAGATATATCGATCTAGCTAGGATTCATTTTTAGAAAATGTCATTTTATTCGCGTTTTAAAATGACGGAAGTATGTAGTACGTGTATCGAAATTATCGGAAATGTTGTTTCTTTAAAAATCTATAAAACAGTCCGCGACAAAATACGAATATTTCTTAAGTCGGCTCATTCGCGGACGAAGTCGCGCGGTTTCGCTATTATATATATCTTTAAACAACCAATTCTATATATATATATAATTGGAAGCTCGGAATCGGCTCCAAAGATTTTCATCAAATTTAGTATACAGGGGGTTTCGGGGCCGATAAATCGATCTAGCTAGGATTCATTTTTAGAAAAAGTCATTTTATTCGTGTTTTCTGTTAATAACTAGTAATAAATAATAGTAAAACTATTTGAAATTTGTAAGTACTTTTGAAACGCCAAGTTAGTCTATTTTTAGTGACTCTACTATCGATTCGGTAGGCAGATACTCACCATCTATGGGCAAGTTTTGTGCGAGGGACAGATGCGTGTCGCCAGTGCCGGGGGGCGTGTCCACCACGAGGCAGTCCAAGGGTCCCCAGGCCACGTGTCGGGTTAGCCTGTCCAGCGCTTGCATAACCATGAGTCCACGCCACACCACCGCGTTCTCCCCGGACACCAGCAGGCCCATGGACATACTGCAGGAGTTATTCAATGTTTTGAAACAACCCATGTAAGCTATCTTTAACCAATCTTCTTCAACATTAAACCCTTATCACAACCTTCAGGTCCAAATCCATACAAATATTAATGCAAAAGGATTGTTTGGATAGAAGCAGAGTGAGGCGTTCGCGGAATTTCATGATACTCGTAGATTAAGCTGAATTTGCTTTAAATATATTCCGCGAGAAGTAAGTAGGAGAATCTGTATGGTGTTTTTCATGATTTCTTCAATGTTTATACTCCACACTGAACAGATCTTCGAGAAGAAGCGAAACGTGCGTAGAGGGTACATTGTCGAAGATCTGTTTGGTGTGGAGTATAAACATTGAAGAAATATATAGTACTAGATGTGCCCTGCGGCTTCGCCCGCGTAATTTTGGAAGGCAGCGTTCTGCTACATAGTCAACACCTATAGTCATATTTGAGATTTTTTCACAAACATTTTTTTTTCTTACATAATTTTTTTTTCAATGAAAACTATACTATATTATTTCTAATACCTCCAAGAATTATGAAGATATAATTATGAAAATTATCCATAGTTTTATGAAGATCGGTTCAGTAGTTTTCGCGTGAAAGCTTAACAAACAAACTTACATTCACATTTATAATATTAGTAGGGTATGCCTGCTAACCAAGAAGCGGCCGTATCACATCATGCTCAAGTTAAGTGGGTGCAGCGAATTCCGGAGCTTAGCTTTGAACCGTGATGCGATACCTTTTTTACCACGCTTCCTATGGGAGTTAATTATAAGACCTAGGCTAGGGAGCTCGTGCTACAAATCGGCGAAGCATAGTTAATAAGTTTTGTTTTAATATTACTCCCTGCTGCGACCCTAAATATAAGTAATTTTATAATTTTATTAGTGTTTTTACCTACACTTGGAGGAATTATATTTTTTTATAAATTTAAAATGCATATAAAAATAATAAATAATGCTATAAGACTGATGTAAAAGGCATATACTAATTTCGGCATTGACGGTAGGAGAGCCGTTGCTTAATTGGGAAAGCGCTCAGGCCGCGATTGCCAGAGAGTCGCAGGTTCATCCTGTCGATTTCGAAATTTTTTATATGCATTTTAAATTTATAAAAAATTAAATACACATAAGTAGTTTCATAATGTATTTTTTTATGTGTCTATCCGCCTAACTAACTAGCTAGGTAAATAGTGACAAATTTCTTATCTTGTAAGTGCACCACTGGCTTAAGGTTGGCCACCCCTGGTCGAAATAACATAACTGTAGCACAATACGCCAACCCGATTCCGTGTAGCTAGGGTGCTCGTTGTACGTATATATTTAAGATCATTATTTAACTTTAACATCTTTGATCTTTAACATTAAACTTAAAAAAATAAAATGTTGTGAGCGTACACTATAGAAGGACTTACTTTTACTTACTTATTATTTGACAATTAAAAAACCTTTTAAAATACATACCATTTGACTCCATAATTGAGAAGTGGTTCAATGAGGTTCTCGTCGTTAAGCATGGGCTCCCCACTGATGTTCATCATTAGTGGCACAGACGGTCCGAAAACATCCGCGTCCAACAGACCTATCTCCTTGTCGGGCTCTATCACTTTCATAGCACATGCGAGATTCACTGGAACAAGATAGTATCATTGAATTGCATATACTGTTTGCCTTTAACCTCCCTCTCTTACTGTGTCCCCGGTATATGAGATTGAAAGAACCTAAACTATCAATCATTTATGTAGTTCTGCACAGCAAAATAATGATATGTTATTCTTGACCATATTTCTGACTAAATGGCTGTAGCCTTACATAATTCAGAAAAAATTTCGCTTTAAAAAAAATTTACGAAGTATTTAAAAAAATTAAGGCATACAATATAAATGGTTTATGTAGACATTATGTTAGAAAATAAATTAGTTATTGTTACTCTCCGACACAATCACTAATAAATTAATTGCCTCTTTTACTCTCTGTCCTTTCAACAAACTCAATGCCAAAAATAAAGCTGATCGGTTACTAAGATGACTGATGAATTTTTTTATGAATAATATACATAAATACTTATAACATGCATATAAACACCCAGGCACAGAAAAACATTCAAGTTCATCACAAAAACATTCTCCAGTTGTGGGAATCGAACCCATGGCCTTGGAATCAGATAGCAGGCTCTCTGCCCACTGCGCCAATTGGCCTTTGGAATAAACAAACACAATTTTAAATTGATAATATTAGTGTTGACTTTTATTTCATTTTCACAGTTAAACTTTGTTATCTAAATTATGCAATATTTTATGATTATGATTAGTTGGATTACTAATAAATGAATAAAGAAAGACCAGTATATCATATAAAAATGTAATTCCTCACATTCACATACCAGCAGTGGTAGTCTTCCCCACACCTCCTTTACCGGATGCCACAAGTATAATACTCTTAACTCCAGGCAAAGGCTTCTTCTCTGGCAGCCCTCGGGCCATGACTTTTGCTCTGTGCTCATTGACATCTGCTTTATTGTGTTGTTGCCTTAGGATAGTATTTGATGGGAAAGCCTGTAAAATAGTTTTTTTTCATAAGCAGTTAGTATCATTATAAAAGTTACAATCTTGTCAAACCTTTACATCTTTAATTTGTATTACTTTTGGTATTCAGTCATACACACAATCTTTTTATACTGAAATAAAACAGAAAACTGACACTTTTTTACAATTCATGACAATATTTTTATTTATGGTGCAACTTCTGCTGGGCAATCCCTATTATAAAATAGCTATGAAGCAGAGATATGTGTTCAATTAACTGTATTAACCCAATCTTTATGGTTCAACTTAACAAGATAAACCACAGTTCCCAAAAATACTAAAAAATGATCACATCATAATTAACAGGTAGAGCAAACAGTGGGCAAGACATTCAAATAGTTATTTACGACAGATACATGACACCCACTATTTAAATTTATTTATTTTAATTGGCCTGGTAGTTCTTGTGATGAGGTTGTTCAAACATACAATCAAACAATTTCAGTATATTATCAGTATGTGTTGTGACTAGAATCTCCTGCGCAAGTCAAGTAATCAATTGTTCGCTTAAATAGGAGCTGTATTAAAAGACGCAATAAATAATTAAGAGTTTTTAAGTGTACATACTGTGTTTACTTGTGTAACCAGTAATCCATATACCCTCGGTACAGCTCTGTGTATATTCATTGCAAAAAATGTATGCTTAAATATTTATATTAATCAAAAATGAGGCCTATTCTTACAAATTATTAAATTTTTGCGGAAAAATACTTCCGAATTCGCGAGCTTTCGAATGTTTCGGATCGCGAAATACACAGATGAATAATTATATACTTCGCGAAATGTCAGTACCATCTGTCATGCGTAGGTCATGCGGGGTTTTTCAGTCTGCCATAAATTGATAACTATATGATTAATATTTGTAATGTAAAAAAATAATATTTTTTATTGTAATAACAGCATCAATCAACTTAAAGTCTGTGGGGATCTTTATACTATGTAAATAAAATAATCGATGAAAACGCACTTTCTGAACGTTTTACGTTCCTGACAGTTGACACCATAGATAATGTCTATGCTAATACCTGACACTGTCAGATGAGATTCGACTTGTGAAATTTGAGTGATGTTATGTATTTCCCTGCAGAGAAAATTTTCATTTTTTTTATGAGATAGTAGGATAGTATAGGTTAATATTATAAATGTGAAAATGGCAATCTGTTTGCGTACATTTTCGCATAAGATTTTGCCAATCAACGGAATAGTTACTACTAAAAATCATTCCAATCGACTCACCCGGAAAATTCCAGTGCGGACACAATTTCTGGAAGACGTAAGTGCATTTTTTCCGGTAAATAAAGAAGCCTGTAATGACTTTAACTAATAATAAAACAATGTAATTTCTAAGTTAATGTTGGATAGATGATTCTTTCACCTCCAAATGATTCGAAAATGATGCTAAAAGAGGGACAATTTTTTCCAGTTTCTCAGCAGACGTCGCATATCCAGTTGCCAGGTCGCAACAAAATGTGCTACGGAAGCGAATATAGACGATGCGTACATTCAACAGATTGTTATCGCCAACAATTATATAAATCGAAACACGAACGAAAAGAACCCTAACCTAACCTTAAAAGAGGAAATAGATTTCCGAAACACTGAGGAATTGATGAAAAAGAATGAGAACCTTCGAAACTATTTCAATTACCGTACAGATGGTATGAATGTGCTAGGTTTGACAAATGATGATTATATAGAACAGAAGAGTTCTTATAATTTTAATGTAATGCCATCTATTAGTATGAATGATGTAGACTTTTCGAAATGCGATGAGGTGAGTGCACACTACTTCCTAAAAATTATACAACCTAGAATAAGATTCAGATGGTATAAAGTTCTTAGTATTTCATGGATTCTACCAGCACATTATGTGGATGGACGGCACCAGCAATTTATCATAATATCATATACATAATTCATAAAAATCATGTAATACTTATGATCCAGTAAATTGTGACTAAAAACTACAATAATATGTATATATTGTTTGATATATATTGATTATAACAGTGTAGTAATATATTATTTCTTGACAACTTGGACACATGTTTAGGGCAGTGTGGAAATTTAAAAGGTTCTTTATTGACAGATTATATTTTATCCAGTTTTGTTTGTATAATTAACAGTTTAAACGTAAAAAAAGCAACTGGTGCATTGAAAAGTTAATCCAAATCTAAATTTGTTATTTGTGCCTTATTATATTGTGGCACTCTGAACTCAAAATAAAATACAATTTGACATACTGTCATAATGATCCTAATTTTTCAACAGTAAATTATATTATTGCTCATTTTAACTATCTATACTTAAACATATATCTTTATGTCAATTTAAATTTAAATGATACAGTTACAAATGTTGTAACAAAGTTAATATACTTTCATTAAATAAAATAAAAATGGATATTAATTTAAATGTCTCCAATAAAGTAAAATAATAGAATGAATGCATATGCTTTATTGTATGCCACATAAAATACAGTTTTTTTTTTGCAAAGATAAAGTTAACACAATGTTAAGCTATTAATAAATACCCCTTGCTATAGGACATAGAACCTACATGTCTATCAGACTTTGAACGTGATGCAGTAGCATATTGCAGAGGGCCTACAGTTGCAGCACAGATCTCCCAGCCAACCTCAGAGCCAAGTCAGGATGGCAAACCCAGTGAAGAACAACTCATGAAGGTGTTTCATACACTTTCTACAACTGTAAGTGTGTGTGTGTGTGTGTGTGCATCAGTTACATTTACCCTCAAAAGAACTTAACAGTTTTTGATGTGGTTTCTTCATTACATTGGTGTTAGTAGCTATTAGTAAACTTTTTTGTGACACAAGCTCATCCAGAGAAGAGTACCATGTTTTTTGCCTGGTGTAATTTCAGACACAAGATTTAATTTTATAAATTTAAAATGCATATAAAAACATTGATAATTCCTCCAAATGTAGGTAAAAACACTAATAAAAATTATAAAACATAAGACTTAACATCTAAGCCTCAGGTTCATGATACAGGCTAACTTAGAGTGATGACAAGATGGATAAAATGAACCTCAGTTACTCAGATATACAGTTTGTATATTTTCACTTTCAATAAACTGCTGTCCTATTCAGAAGTGTGATTAGGAGGGCACTAATTTAAGACAATTATATGGATCTTATTGTTGTACCACAACCAAATGAGATGCAAATAATTATGAAAGGTTGAAAAAGAATGAAGGTTGGATGAATAAGTGACCTTTATCTGTTGTACACATTGATTGTTTTAGTTATCACTAGGATGATAGTTTGCAAAGACAACATGTACATAACAAATGGATAGATTCAATACTTTTGCCAGACTGTTTCTCCTGTTCAGTTTTATGTGTTTTATGTGTTTGTGCCTAAATAGAGGCACAAACACATATATCAACATTTGTGTAAACAGGTTTGGAATTTGAATATTATGTTATGGAGCCTTGCTTTTCTGTCAGCTATTGTTATTTTATTTCCAAAAATAGGACACATTTAGAACTTGTACGCATAAATAGCTGGCATAATATAATAACTATTTTAAAAGATGTAATCTTCTAAAGTTTACTGAGTGATTTTACTGGTGCTCTTTGGTGTGTAAACTGAAACTAAATTTACAATTTAGCTCTGACAAACTTTTCAGGTGATCAACATGATTTATAAATCTATTTTGAGTGGTTGTTTTTTGTATTTGAAAAAATATTTAAAATATTCAGTCTTATAGCACAGTGCATTCACTTGTTTTAGTATTCACTTATTATTTCTTTTATTCTTTGTTTTGTTTCAGATGCCAAGCTTGTTTGTGAAGCCGTTAGACTACTCCATCTATCATCCAAACTTGGTCTTTGTTAACAATATTAGAGGAGTCACAACAATGTAAGATAGTTATGTTTCGACTGCCCATTGGCAGAGTGGGTAGAAGGGTTACAAAGTGCAACTAGGAGCCATTACTTTTACTAATTTTGCTGTTTGATATGAGAGAAAATCAGAAAATTAATCTCTGATTTTTATTAGAAACAAGAATAACTTAAAGAAAATGAAAATGTAATATAATAATAATTTTGAATTAATTGAAATATTTATATATTCCAGAGGCTTGTTCCACTACGTAAGGCAAGTAGCACTCTTGCGCACAGTAGCACATATCAAATTCGCCTATGTCAACTTTGAAGTTTTAAAAATTACTGCTCATCCGGAAGACTCCTCAGTCAAGTAAGAAATTCGTAGATATTTTTACAGTTACATTTTATTACGAAATAATGAACTATGTTCATAAAGAATAAGGTTGACATTTTAATAATTCACCTACTTGAATTGGTAATTGACTTGTTATAATGTTTGTATATTCTTTGACTTTTTTTTTGTGTTGCAAGGCATTTCAATGTCAAGCGAATAAAAGTATTGTAAATAATTGCAGGATGAGATGGCGAATCAGGGGAATCTCGGGGCTCAAAGTGTTCTTCATGTTTTGGAAATACAAACTGTGGAACCTAAAACAAGTGTTTCAAGATCAAGAATTGTAAGACATTTAACAATAATTTTATTTCATGGCAATTCTTTGAAACTACTATAGCTTTTATACTCATGTATTTCAAATTGAAGTAAATTGTATGTAATGTAATTTTAAATATTTTATGAAATACTTGTTTTTTATTCAGATGGTACGATGGGTTTTCTACATTTTATGTTGGATCTGATGGTCTCATTCAGAAGCATATTGCTGACAAGGTAAACTTTTATTTTGTAAATCTTAGGAATTTGTTTACAACAAAAAGTTTAGTACATATGTACTTATATGTATTAGTACATTACTTTTAAATATTAAAAAAAAATTGCAGGTAATGCCAGACCAAGATAGGATAATTGATGATGAAGAAAAAGCGCCGATTGCTGCTAAGATCGCACTTCTGATCGGTCTTCTTCCCCGAAATTTTCTATCTGATGCATCTCCATGTTTCACATCAACACCTGGTATTTCCGACTGTACAGAAATTCCCTTCAAAGTTTTAGAATAAAATCTAAGTTGCCATCTTACCATAGTGCTATGTGCGTAGACATGAAGATTCTAGATTTGCCTCAGACTACTAAATTACTACAGGAAAGAGAAAAATGAAACAATTACAAGCAAGTTTGCTTGTTTGTTTGCTAAATGTTATATTATTTTTAAACAATGTGATAAGATAGATTTGGACTTCTTTAGTCTGTATCCTACCATTTTACTTCTATCCTTAGAATGTTATATTTCATCTTTCAACATTAAAAAAAACATATAGGACTCTCAAAGTAATTTCTCTAACATCTTGTTCATGTCTATGTTTATGTGATATTATAATACTAATGTAGTTAATTACCGAAGAAAACTGGGAATACATTATGTAATAATAACAATCATAGTTATGGTTTTAATATTTATTGTTAATTAATGAAGTTATTTTTGTAGTTGTTAATATGCAGTATTGATATCTGGGTCACTTAATGAAACAATTAAATAGTGATGTTTGCATAAATGCTTTTTAGCTTGTGTAGATAGAAAAGTATTGCAATAAAGAATAATATGATGTTTATCGTTTTATAATTTTTAAAACACCAACCATTATGCTAATAATTATAAGTTTGAGAACAGCTTTATACAAACGGCACAAGACCATGGCGAGTCGAAATCCCTACCACCTTGTGGCCCCGGCACTGGATGTCCTTTTGATATAATTAGTACAATATGCCTGATTAATAGTATTAGAGTACAGCAAAAACAATAGTCTTTTTGGGGCGAAAAGTACAAATGTGTATAAGAAACCGACTACCTATCAAAGTTCCATCTCAAATAAAGTTCTTAAAATTCATGTCTGCCAATATTATATAATTTTAACATGGCAACCCAGAAAATGCATTCATTCATTATATCAATTCTGGTCTTTCATTCGTTATACTCATTCACAATAAAAACTATTGTATTTTTCATTCATTATTTTGTCCGGTTTTTCTGGTCGTGTTATTTCATCTTCGTAAATGATTCGTGAATTATTTTCTTGTTTACTCGTTTTTTTTCCTTGAAACGTAATTTATGTTCATAATTCTAATCAGTGCCGAGTTGTAAATTAAATATTATGAATCTTTTACAAAAAAAACATCTTAAAATGACAATCTTGGATTGACAGCATCACAAAGTTCCGAGTGCTTGAAAAACATCAGTGAAAAATTATTAGGGCTTTGAATTGGTGCTTGAAATTGTTGTGGATCGGATGATGTCATGACAACGGTTAGTTTATAACTATAATTATTTTGATTCCGAGGGTCTTTGTGAATGGAGGGGTCAACGATCGCGATAAAGTTCTCAAGATCACCGCCAGACAATTGGTTTAATTAACAAAATGCAGCTATGCACGCTGTGTCTCCGAGGCACATTGGTTTACTACAGTCTAAAATACATGGCACATTGCCAAATCGGTCATTGGTGGCGTAACTAATAATACAACATTTCGTGTTTCGATTTGTGTTTGTAATTTTTTACTGTCATCAGCTGTTACTGAGGTAAAGCTTTTATATATACCTATAAAAAAATGTAGTTAGATCAGATGCAAAATTCGGCTAATGCTGACCTGTTTTGCCTTTGTCTTCTTTATGTTAGAATAGTGTTTATTGCTCTTTGGGATTTTGATATATATATATATTGTGACTTCTGCATGCTCATAAGCATTTGATAGATTTTGTAAGTACTGTACTGTACAAATTGAACATAAATCATGGCTTATTTGTTTGGAAGCATTATTCAAAAGCAATGTGAAAAATTAAGGCAACAAGTCTGCTGTTAAATAGAACTTAGTCTGACTTACAACACAAAATTGTATCAAAATTGGTTAAGTAGAACCTGAGATAAACCTGACTTAAATCCATGCTATTGAAACCACAGGGTAAAGTTAGCTCCATATAAGATAATTCTAGAAAAAGAAATAACTATTTCCCGTTATCACTGTCACAAGCAAATCAAATTGATTTTGACATAAAAACTTGTTCCATTAGAGATAGCCTAACCTTGACTGTAATAGAACTTTTTGCATGTTTGATAAACAGGTGCAATTATTTATTTAATCAATGTACATTTAATTTTTTCTTGTTTTATTTAAAACTCAATTGCTATTTTTGTGATTATGTTATGGAAAACTCATTGGATAGGCTTAATATAAAGAAAAGGAGGAAGTACTTTTGAAAAATATTTTTTTTTTTAATTTGACATGATTGTGAGAAATTTATATGGGGGGAAAAAGATTTTAAACAAAAAAAAGAGGTAATCTTCTTGTTTTCTGTTTGGTGCTTTCAAAGTCAAAGTCAAAAATATCTTTATTCAAGTAGGCCCACAGGTGGCACTTTTGATGCGTACATAAGAATTACACGGTAGTGAGATGATGGCGATAACCACATTCGTAAACTTAAAACTAAAGCTACGAGGGTTCCAAACGCGTCCCGGTCTAAGAAGAAGCCCACAACAAACTTAGCCGGGTGTTTTTTTTTTTTTTTTGTTATCACCATCTCACAATGTCATTTTAAATTATTAGAAGAGCAACCTGGTTAGAGCAATAATTTACACCCAAGCTTTTTTATCGTTTACGTAGTCCTTTATACTATAATAGGACTTTTCTATAAGCTTACGTTTAATACAAACTTTGAACTTTTTAAGAGACATCTCCAAGATGTCAATTGGTAGTTAATTGTAGAATTGTATGCAATTTCCTTTAAACGAATTATGAATTTTATGTAACCTAGTATATTGCACTGTAATGTTTAAATTATTGCAGTCACATTTTTTCTTAAATTTAGAAATGTTTTTATGAACGTACATTAACTTTTATAGGTGGACAAGTAAATTTTGTTTCTTGTCTCCGGCTTATGCCAGCTGTGCAGGGGTAGTTGGATAAAAAGGGAATCAGTTGATACACATTCCCAACTCAGGTGTTTTGAATTAGGAATGTTGGTTACACATTGTGTATATCAAATGTTTTATAACACTCTGCAAATATGCAAAACAATAAACAAGTTTCTCTGGACTAGTTTAGTTTTTTGAAACAAGTTTTTAATATTTCTCCACTCATATAGTCCTGGGATACAAAGTAGCCTATGTTACTCTCCATTACTTCAACTAAGTCCATGCCAAAAATCAAGTCCATGCAATCAATCAATGTACAAACAAACAAACAAACAAAGTGATAATTTTGGACTGTACATCTGTGCCTTCCATCATGTTAAGCTTAGCCAAAATGATCTGCCAGGGTATACTGGAGGATATACCTACAGAGGAATCTACCAGTGCTATCATCTGGGATTTGTTTCATTTGGCTGAGCAGCCACTGAGGCAACTTGAGACCCAAACTTTCATTGCTATACCTTTAATGTAGAAGAGAAGAAAAAAGAACCAGACAGTAAAAAATATTCCCAGCTCCTGCTGGTGACCTATATCTGGCCATAGATATATCAAATCTTTTTGAGGCTGATAAGCTGATAAATACCTATTTAATTCCACCAAGTTCAACTCGGTAGTTGCTTAACCAACCCTGCTTTCTGAGTCCAAGGTTCAATTCCCACTACTTGAAAATGTTTGTGTAATGAGCATAAATCTGTATTTATGTATATTGTTCATAAAAATATTCATCAGCCATCTTAGTACCCATAAAACAAACTATGCTTAGTTTGAGGCTGGATATTTATTTATTTTAAATATAAAACAGTTGCCACACTACCTTTTGGCCCATAGCCATAACATAGGTATCTGAGGAATAATTAAAATAGTTTCTGGTTTCTAAGAGTCACTGGATTCTGCAATGCATTCTTGTTACCGTGCATTCAATAGAGACCACTTATGTATTTAACTCTGAAGTACCTAGCTATTATAATCAATGTTTAGAGAACAAAGCCATGAGTGAGACTTCTCCACAACAACTACCTTTGTTAATTTAATTACCCTAACTTACTTTTACAGTTAACTTTTACATTTGACTTCAGAGAAACTTTGAGTTTTGTGTGCCATTCATAATTTAATAAGAAAAAGTTTATTAATTGCTTTATTATTCCTTGAATTATTTAATTTCACTTTATTATAATCTGCCTCATCGTGGTGAGAGGTTTTGTGTTCAATTTCCACAGGGCTAGGTATTTTCTGTTCCAAGTGAGTCTTAATACTAGCCCACACTTTCTAAAATGTTCTGACCATCCCGCATTCGCGGTTGTGAAGCTGTCAGGCTCGATTATCATAATATGTGATAATAGTAATTAAAAGGTTAAAGCTCAAACTATATTAAATGAATAAATAGATATACTGCGACAATACACACATTGCCATCTAGCCAAGAAGTAAGCATAGCTTGTTATTGGTACCAAGATAGCTGATGAATATTTTTATGAATATAATACACATAAATGCTTATAATATACTGATAAACACCTAAATACTGAAAAACATTCATGTTCAACAAACATTTTTCCAGTTGTGGAAATAAAACCCACAGCCTTGGCCGCAGAAAGGGTCACTGCCCACTGTGCCAACCGGCTGTCTAATTGTTTATTGGAGCATTATGGTGGTGAATGAAGCAGGACTTAAATGGGTTGGATGCAGACCTCCTCTATATAGGATAGGATTTAGATTATAGGCCAACATAGTGATCCTCTGTGGGTTGGTGGGCTGTTGATAAATAAAAATAGAAGAAATAAAGGAAAAGATACGCTAAGAATTTAACAGTAAAGGACATTGTAGGCATGCAAAGGCAGCCCTGTTGCCGCAAGCTATCTCTTAAAGGCAACCTGTTTAGGACTTACAGCAAGAGAACAGAATAAAATTCAAAATTAGCCATTGATCACAAATTTTTTTCTGTTGCTCTTATTTAAATTATTATTATCCCCACCGCTATTCTTAATGTGACAGAAATATTTGAGACACTCAACAAAAATTTACATACAGCAGTGGACGTCCATTCGTTGACCCAATGATGATGGTATTACGCCCACTAATCTTTTAAATTTATATGTGAATGGTTCTACATTGAACAATAAGCAAAATTTGCTATAATCCACCAGCTTCATTTTAATTGTATATGTACTATGGAACTCCGTAAACAGCTGCTTCTATCCGATATGTAAATGATTTTTAGCTAAGTAGTCAATCAATTTATTTGTCTATTGCAGGTACTACAAGTGCTTCAACAACCAGGATTTACACAGTTTAGTGTAACTTGCACAGTGCTTCTAAACCCTAATCAGATTATACGCTTTACTTGACACCCCCCGAGTACCTGTTCACTGTTTAAAGATTACCTTTATTAAGAGATCAGTTACGGTGCATATTACATCACTAGCGATTGCCAGGGAATTTCAGTTTTTACGTTTTTTTAGTTCCGTGTAGCGTGTACACGTGCAGACTCCTCTAGCTAGTTGTTGTGAATTTCGTCGAAATCGGTAAAGCTGCTGCGAAGATTAGTGCGTAAAAAAAAGACCGAGTCATAAGTTTAGAAAATAACACTGATGTAGAAGTGTTTTAATTTATACATTATATTGCAATCGATTTATAAGCAGTATCGTAATAGAATATATTTTTTAATATTATCTACTTAAAATATATATCGATACTTTTTGGCAGTTCATGTATCCGGAATTCACGTGGCACCGCTAGTGTTGTAATATATGTTGCTTTCTTGTGTTAGTGTTGTAATAAATGTTTTTTACCAGTGCTAGTGTTGCAAACGTTCAGTGTATATGTAAGGTCGCGATGCTAAGCGAGGGGTGCTTTTGACGGGGCCAGTGCTATGATGTGAGTGGAGATGTCGAAGGTGCTTTCGGCGCTCGGCGGCGCGCTGCCGGACGAGCGGCCGCTGCTTTCGCTGCAGATTGTGGACAGCGTGGCCAAGTGCCCTGCGGGGTACGTGCCCGTCAGTCGCACTTACGACGAGGACGCGGACGCGGGTCTGATGCGCCAGGCGGGCCTGTTCGGCAAAAAGCCCAGCCACTACATATGCCTGTCCAAATCCGAGGGTGAGTTCGATTTGCTAAATATATCAGTGTGCGACCCTTTTTCCCCCGTGAAGAACTGCAGAACGAAAGAATAATTTATTTCTACATTGCGCCACGACGACAGTATGTAATGATGACGCCAGCTCAGCATTGTGCTGCATGCGCCATACATCTATCCATCTCTCTAATACCTTTGAACGAGCATTTCTGGTATTCTATGCACGGTGCACGGATTATGCCTGCTAATATTATAAAGGTCAATGTAAGTTTGTTTGTTACGCTTTCACGCAAAAACTACTTAACCGATCCTCATGAAACTTTGTACACATATTCATGGAAGTGTTAGAAGTAATAAAGGATACTTTTTATCCCAACATTAAGCTCGGTTCCTTTGGGAGAGGGGATGAGTGTTTGACGATTTTACACCATAACACCGACAAATTATAACCGATTTAAATAATTATTTTTTAGTTTATAATATGTGTTTAATTTTGCCCAAACTGTGGTTGAAAATAGAGGACAGAACTCCTCAGCGGACGGCAGCAAACCTTTCATTCAGGGCTTAGCAATACTGAATAATTTAAGATTTAGATCCACAACTAAATTTAATGCCACATCAAAAAACAAAATCAAACGCAGACGAAGTCCCGGGCAACGTCTAGTATTATATAGATGCATTAATGCACTTAAATAATAGGTAGGCATAATACTAATTTCGGAAACGACTTCAACGATGTTCATGAAATTTAGTATGCAAGAGGTTCTGGAGCGATAAATCGATTTAACTAGGTTTTATTGTTAGAAAACGTCGTTTTATCCATAGTTTCAGGCAGTGAAAGACTGTTACAATATCATTAGAGTCCGTAGGTAAATTTCGTCATCTCCAAGGTTTTAATCGCTCTGCACGGCTAGCTGGAGACAATTATCTCCCCGGGGAAAGGATAAAAATGTATCTTATCGCACAGCTTTATCAAGTCTCATAGCACAAGTGGAAATAATATCCAAACAATATACCTATGTGTATTAATGAACGGGGTTAACTTCTCCTATTCCATGATTCCTTGCTTGCGTGCTTTAGCAGGTGGACACGTTAATTATAAATAATAAATAAATATACTACGACAATACACACATCGCCATCTAGCCCCAAACTAAGCGTAGCTTGTGTTTTGGGTACTAGGATAGCTGATGAATACTTTTATGAATATAATACACATAAATATTTATAATATTCAGATAAACACCCAGACACTGAAAAACATTCACGTACGTTCATCACACAAACATTTTTCCATTTGTGGGAATCGAACCCACGGCCTTGGACGCGGAAAATCAGGGTCACTGCACACTGCGCCAACCGGCTGTCAAATATATCTCTTGTAGGGTATATAATCGGGGAAACAATTTTTTTTCTCGTACCTGTGCTAGCCCCTGCTGGTGGGAAATCGGACGGAGATCGATCTAGTCCGGTTTTTTTCTTAAAACCAGCAGACCCCGTTTCGGTTCCACTTCCACGTGATCATTTTTTGCTGGTATTTTTTGGCAAATTCTTCTACGTCAAAATCCGTATATAAATGACGTTGTATACCCGACGGTGTATACACAACAAAACACCCGTTTAATTCATAACCTGCTCCTTGAAGGAAGTCGTTCAGAAAGGGATTAATCTATCATCATAGAATATCACTCAAATGTTAAGTTACTATCAAAGTAGGTATAGGTACTTCATCTCGTGGCTCCGCATTATAAGGATGCGAGTGGATGTTATAACAATTTCCGCTGGGCTTATTGCGGCCTCTCTTTGAATTGAATCGTTGTTTGTAAATTGAGATTCTGACTCACTGAATCACTCACATAAATAAATGTTACCCTTAGTATATAAAAAAAAAAAAAAAAAAAAAAAATACTATCGGACCCGCGCGACTTCGTCCGCGAATGAGTCGACTTAAAAAAATAGTCGTATGTCAAATTTAAATGATTCTGAGATTCCAATATAAATGAATCCTAGCCAGATCAATTTATCGCCCACTATTGAAACCCCATGTATACTAAATTTCATGAAAATTGTTGGAGCCGATTCCGAGATTCCAATTATATATATACAATTATTGCTCGTTTAAAGATATAAGAATAAAATAAGATAACCTTACATATTTTGGACGGTCGATTGACGCAGTGCGCAGCGACTCTGCTTTCTGAGTCCAAGGCCGTGGGCTCGATTCCCACAACTGGAAAATGTTTGTGTGATTAACAGGATTATTCATAAAAAAATATTCTCCAGTCATCTTTCCTTTATGCACCCATAACACCCAAAAACTGAAAAACAACTATACAGATTTTCGGCTTTTTTCGTCCGGCTCCGTTTTCATCTCTCACAAGATAGAAAAATGAATTTTAAAATGTAAAATGTAAATTGTTGATGTTGAAAAGAGTGCTTAATGCCTACTTGAAATAAATGGATTTAGAATTTTTAATTTTGGACAGAGTGATTCATGAGGAAGGTTTTAGTGTATAATTAATTATGTTATTATGCTATTATATGCTGATAGAATATCGATTTCACAATACATCCAACCACAGAACGTCCAATGCTTGACAAAAGACCAACTTTTGTAGGGATTTCCCATTTTGTGCCGCGTGAATCCAGCTATTCACTCTTAACTCTTTTTCTGTCATCCATCTCTGGGGGCTCTCACCGCTCTAGCTTTGGAATCCCAACGTCCATCTGTGCTCAACGCTATGTCGTTCACTCTAGTTCTTTTACGAATCTCATAATTTTTTATTACATCACTTCAAGCATAACTCTTTCCATCGCCCGTTCTTTGCCTTCTTATGAGGCCCATTATTAGAGACCACGTTTCGGAGAATCACTGGCATGCATGCATTATTCGAAGTCTTTGATAAAAACAACTGTGGGATTTCGAAATTATTTTATTAAAATAAAGTTATTAAATTTTTTATTTATTTAAAGTAAATGACACTTCTTTATAATTCTACTTATTATATTAATAGTTTCAAAAACATCTCTTTTTTTTACCCGGGCCATATAATTATAGCCGGGTAATTTCGAGAATTCTCCTTTATTTGTACAAATTGTATGGAAGCCATTATCTAGTCCTATTAGGTTTTAGTTCGCCCTCTGAAACTTGATAGTTGTTTCTATGGGGTAGTGAAAAGAACGCGGGGTGCGTTCCGAGCAGATCGGTGTCCTGTAACATGAGCTTGACAGTTAATGCTTGCAGCTCCATTGTCATATCGGAAAATCCTAATACCGCATAACTACCGGTTTAAAATACACACGTGCGGCTTATACGGTTTAATTATAATAAGATATTCCGTAGCTTCAATAGCTTATTCGGGAGTGAAATAAAATATACAAATTAATGTACTACGACAATACACACATCGCCATCTATTTAATTTTTTATTTTTAGGTGTGCCCGGTTACGTGATGGACGGAGTTGTGGTGCTAGGGGAGCGTGAGGCCACTCCGGCAGGGTACAGCGTGGCGGGGCGGTTGGGGAAACGGAGGCTCTGCACGCGGGTGTCGAGAAAAACACCTGGGCCTGCTCCCCCTTCCCCCCTCGTCACTGACGTCATAGTATGCTCGAAAATGAGGACTGCGCCGCAAGGATTCATTCTAGCTGGGTAAGTTTTATTAAAACTTTACCAGCAGGATACAATAGGCGGGGAAGAGGGTGAAATGTGTGAAAAACCGGTTTCGGTAATTTACTCTGGTTTTGGAATAATAAGGTAAAGGTTTCAAATATTAGATAGAAGCAGGCGTTACTTTGCGGAATTCCGCGAAAAGTAATAAAATCAATATCAAGAACTTAACAATTAATTATTCATTGTAAAGTCAACGTCTGTAGAGGATGCTCCGGTTTCGGAGCGAAATCTGCGTAGAGGTTACATTGCCGAAAATCTGTTTTGTGCGGAGTATAAGGAGTGAAGAATTATAAATTATACAGATTCTCCTGCTTTTCGCGTAGTATTCAAGTAAAGGTTTCAGCTTCGTTGATTTAACCCGTCATATAGAGACTGTTTCGAGTAATTTCGCTCTATCTATACGGAAAATGGTGTGAATAGGAATATAATGGAAATATATGGCGATAGTGGGTAATGCTTCGGATTTTCTCACGTAGAGACCGAGTTCGAGCCCCGGCACGCACCACTGACTTTTCGGAGTTATGTGCGTTTTTAATTTAATTTAATTTTGAATATCACTTGCTTTAACAGTGAAGTAAAACATCATAAATAACCCGTGTGCCTGATAGTTCTCCATAATTTTCTAAACGGCGCGTGAAGTCTACCAAGCCGCATTTGGCCAGCGTGGCAAAACGTTACTGCTACAGCCTAAACCGTTCTCATTCTGAGAGGAGAGACCCGCAGGGTGTTTACGTATCTTGCGACAAGTTTGCGACAGGCGTAAATCTTGCGATCACTGCTGTCAAACTGCACTTATCCATACAATAAATAAACAAAAGTGACGTGACGTGGGGGGGGGGAGTCATGACCCCCCTCGACCGACCCCCCCACCCCCCCCTCTAGATCCGCCGTTGCCCGGACTTCTGAGTTCGACCAAGGCTGTGGATTCGATTCCCACAACTGAAAAATGTTTGTGTGATGAACAGGAATGTTTTTCAGTGTCTGAGTGTTTATATGTATATTATGAGAATTCATGTATATTATTCATAGAAATATTCACCACTCATCTTAGTACCCATAACACAAGCTACGCTTACTTCGGGGCTAGATGACGATGTGTGTACTGTCGTAGTATTTATTTCTTTATTTGTTTTTAATTCAATTAGCCATAATTATGATGGTAAACTTGCAGGGAAATCAATGGTAAAGTGGTGTGCTACAAAGTGAGCGGCGGCAGTGCTGATACGTCGCCGACGCACTTCCCCAACGACTATGAAAACGTGGTTACGAACCTCACCCCCGAGGCGGCGAGAAGGTGAGTCTTAGGATTTATTTAATGAGTCCCTCTCTCTTTCTTCTGCGCTTATGTTCTTTATAACATCCAGCGATAATAAACACTGTTTGTAGACTGTTGCGGCACCGACACTCAAGTAGCCGGCCCGAGATACCTTTATAAATAATAACAAATTATACCTCGAAAATACAAACATTGTCGTCTAGCCCCAAAGTAAGCGTAGCTCGTGTTTTGGGTACCTACATAAATACTGAAAAAACATTCTGGTTCATCTCACAAAAATGTTCCAATTGTGGGAATCGAATTCACAGCCTTGGATTCAGAAAGCGAGTACGCCATTTCAGCGCACGGTCACAGACCCGTCGGTATCTCAATTTCTGTCAACAGTTTATAGTATGCTGGAGTTTCCAGCATCAAACACCCATATTTATAACCCCAACCACACGTAAATGGATTGCTTATAATATAAAGTAGAAATTCGTCACTAGGGCCGGTAATCTTCCTTTAATACTGAATGATAAGGGCTCTCTAATATATACGGATAATCGCTTATCTTTTTATTGTAACATAATCGATCACAAATATAAACCCATTTAAGTTTTTTAATTACCAATATAATCCAAATATTTCAGATTGCAAATTGAATTTGGTAATGCTATCTTTTTTCAACTGTACTCTGTGTATAAGGATAGCACTCCTTCTTTCAATCTGAACCCTTAAGTTTATGGATTGATTATATTAAATGACAGACCATTAGAATAAGGCGCGTTTAGAAGCTCTCATAGCTTAATTTAACGAGTTTAGTTTTATTACCACTTTTTCTGAAATCTGTATGTGCGCATCAAAAGTGCCTTCTATGTCTTGTTATATTTGATAACATAATAAAAGTATTGACTTCGACTATATAATTTTTCAGTTCGTTGTCAGTTAAATTATACAAGCACTTGAAATCGGGCTGGGAACACTGTACCGGGTATCGAATATTATATTTTATTTCATTAGCATGGTGTTCCGTAAAGGGTCGCGCACATAGACACTAGTGGCGTAACGCAATGACTCGCAAAATCCATGTTTTCAACAATGCAAAATGTTCTGCGTGCGTTTCGGGGCATCCCGCTCATATATGCGCGAGCCTTTATTGTTAAAAAAAGTGTTTTGTTCATATTATGTAGACTTAATTATGAAATATAACTTGCCCGCCGTTAGTTTTATTAGTAGTAAAACTATTCATATAATTTGGTAATAAAGGACAAACAGATGTCAGTTTCTCCCGAACTGCACATGGGCCATAATAATATAGCGTAAAAACAAGCTTTCAAAAACACCATAGCATAAACTGGGAGTTTGGTATTAAAATAAATCTTACTAACCACATTATTTTTACTAGTTTCACTATTAAAAATATTCACTTATTAACTTCTGTTAGAGACACATTTGCAACACTCGTGGGTATTTATTTGAAGCTTGTCGTGACGATGAGAACGCTTCGACGGCTTTGGAAGTTATGTGTGTGTGCCTAGCATATAATATGCTCAACAAGTTTTACTACTATAAATGTTTGAATAATACTCAATTTTTATGATAAGAAAGGGTACAGTATATTTATTTCGTGTTAGAGGTTGTGTGTGTGTGTTTGTGTGTGTTTGTGTGTGTGCGTGTGCGTTTGTGTTATATACACAAAGGGTTTGTGTGAAGGGGGTGCTTCGGAATTTGTTATTGTATCTGAAGAAGAAGAAGGTTAGTTGCAAAGGGTGTATTATATTATATAATTAATAAAACAGACATTATCTATTTTATCTTATAAAAAAATATGATTTAAAGTAATTAAAAACATACAGTAATTAAGAAAAACTCTATTTAATTTATTGTATTTTGACGCACTTGTTTTCTTTTTATTTCTTATGACAATCTTTACACAAAAATACGCTTAGACGATAGAGTATAAGTTATGTTAACCCAAACACGTTCATTTAAAAACGCACACACACACACACACACCTTAGTAGTCATCGTAAGTGAATTTTACTTCTTGATGATTCGCAGATTAAGGCCCGTGCCAGACCGACCTCCGAAACTGTCGCCCCTCGTGAACGAACTAAACAATCTCAATCTCAAATCGCCATCCGCGTACCCCAACATAGAGGAGTTCGTAACCGACCACGACTACGAGGCCCTCAGCCCTGCGTACAACCTCAAGCCATCGAGGCCAGCGCCCCGGCCGCCGTCAGCGAAGTCCCCGATCCCGCACAGCAGCCCCGGGCCTACTTCCCCGGCGGCTGTGGCCCGGAAGAAAGGCCCTGCACCGCTGCCCAAGGCGTGTAATTACCAAACTCTGGGAGGCTACAGCGGTCTGGAGGGAGTGCCTTTCGTGCTGAGTCCCAAGCTGCGTGGATTGCCCAATGATACTTTAGTGAGTGTTTCTTTAATTCTTACTTTTCGGAGTTATGTGCGTTTTAATATCTGTAATTATATTTAGCGTTGAAGACGAATCGGAAAACTATAATATGTTTCTTTGGGTATGTTAATTAATAATCATCAAATACAAACCGGCAGGGTGATTGCGTATCTCGAGACACGCTTGCGACAGTCGTAGATCTGGCAATCACTGGTATCAAACGTCACTTTAGTTTATTTATTGTATGGAAAAGCGACGTGACAGCAGTGGTCGTCGGTGTCGTCGGTGTCGCGAGATACGTAATCATATTGCGGATGATTACGTATCTCGCGATACGCTTGCACTTCTTTTGTACAGTCTATATCTAACGTTATCTACAAAGAACGTGTCGAAAAAGATGGCACTTCTTTTAGACCTATCAATTTAGTATTGTTTTGTAAGACCGAGCTCGAGCCCCGGCACGCACCACCGACTTTTTGGAGTTATGTGCGTTATAATTTAAGCAAATTAAATATCACTTGCTTTTAACGGTGAAGGAAACATCGTAAGGGGAAACCTTCATGTCTGAGAGTTCTCCATAATGTTCTCTACGGCGTGTGAAGTCTACCAATCCGCGCTTGGCCAGCGTGGTAGACTACGCAGTGGCGTGCATAGAGGATATGCACAGGGTATGTATATGATATAAAACGAAACAAATCTCGATTACGAGTTATAAATACTCAAGGGTAGGCTCTTCATAACTCTTACAATGCCTATTCTTAAGTTTTTTATTAATGGTACTTGAGATTATCTTCATTTTATATCATCTGCATACCCTGTGCATACCCTTAATGCACGCCATTGCTTAAGGGTAGGCTTTTAATAACTCTTACAATGCCTATCCTTAAGTTTTTTTATAACTCGTACAAGAGATTTTCTTCATTTTATATCATCTGCATACCCTGTGCATACCCTTAATGCACGCCATTGCTTAAGGGTAGGCTTTTTATAACTCTTACAATGCCTATCCTTAAGTTTTTTTATAACTCGTACAAGAGATTTTCTCCATTTTATATCATCTGCATACCTGGTGCATACCCTCTCATTCTGAGAGACCAGTGCCTTGTAGTGGGTCGGTAATCGTTTGATTATGATGATAAATAAATATACTACGACAATACACACATCGCCATCTAGCTCAAAGTAATCGTAGCTTGTGTTATGGGTACTAAGACGACTGATGAATATTTTTATGAATAATATACATAAATACTTAGAATATACATATAAACACCGAGACACTGACAAACATTCATGCTCATCACACAAACATTTTCCAGTTGTGGGAATCGAACCCACGACCCTGGGCTCAGAAAGCAGGGTCGCTGCAAACTGCGCCCATCGGCCGTCAATTTACTAATAATAAAAAAAATATACTACGACAATACACACATCGCCATCTAGCCCCAAAGTAAGCGTAGCCTGTGCTATTGGTACTAAGATAGCTGTTGAATATTTTAAAGAATATATTACACATAAATACTTATAATATAGCGATAAACACCGATGATGATAATAAAACTTCGGTTTCTTTTTCTGGCGAAACGAGTTCGAGCCCCGGTATCTACCTCTAACTTTTCGGAGTAATGTGCGTTTCAATCAATTAAATATCAGCGGTAAAGGAACCTGCATGCCTGAAAATGATTTATAGGGGCATATAGACTCAATTCATTCTCTTAATACATATCCCACTACTCTTAGTTTGCAATCACTCATATTTCTATTCAGTATTGAACAAAAATAAGGTCAAAGGAAAATAAACCTATGGACACTCGTTTTAGAGTCGCGAATGTTATTTTACAAATAAGCACGTACAGCTGATTTTGGTTTGTGTACGCCCGAATTTTTAAGTCTCATCACACTTAACTAGTCGGGACTACGCCGACAAAAACTTTCATGCCCCATACCTACTGCATTGCAATAGATCAGTATTGTATCAACATTTTATTCTATTCTAGATGCAGTTACCAGTGATCAAGAATCGGACCCGCTTCGACCTCGATCGCGACTACTCTTACAACTTCGCCGTCGAGCGTCAGACGTGATCCGACCCAATCTGTCGCACTATCAACAGACGATCCAACTTCGGTTATCACGCATATGATCGGATTGAACATTGATATTGGCTGGTTGGTATGGTCTAGATCGGGGCATCAAATGTAGTTGGATACATACGAAGCTTAATTTTATTTCTCGTTCTGTGCATTTGTATGGCAAACCAGTGGGATATTCCCTAATTTGTGTGACTTGAATATACACTTTCTCACCTTAACTTATATTTTAGGGAATATAAGCTTGGAAAATCAAACCAATTTTGTCCTCACCTATACTCCATATTCTTTCAAATAAGTTTCTTTTGTCAGTTTTTATTTTATTTTTAATGAAAACACTACTAATATTTTAAAAGTTCAAGGTTTTCAAGTATGACAGTGCATTGATGATCTAAAACAAGGCCAACCAGAGTCGGCCAGCGTAATCTAAGTTGGTTCGTCTGTTGATGCTATAACATAACATTAGACTGAGATTAAAGAATGAATTGCATGAATATTAAAATTGCATTCTTTAAAATTACGTAAAATTATTCAAACTAATTATTGGACATGAGAACATTTTTTTAAATTACGTGCACTAATATTATATAAATCAGTCGATCTTTTCAATCGATAAACGTTGGTGGTAAATTGGTTGAAAACAATTATTTTAACAAAATTGACAGGACGGTGTGGTCGTGGAAAGAATCCTAGAATTATGACGCATTTTCGTTGATCGATAAGAAACTTACCCTAAAAACACCCTATAAAAATATTAAACCAAAAGAAGCACTTTTCCATACATCGAGTATAACTATTTTTTTTCGGGGTGACATAGTAACTGATTTCCAAATGCTTGTATAATACTTAGGTGCAGTTTTTAACAAACGAAATTAAGACCTGTCAATTTCTTTAAAAGATTCGACAGCCGACTTAACACGAATATTTTTGTCTAAATTTTAAGAACTTGCAAAGTTTTTTTTTGTATAAATGTTTTGTATGTTTTTTACAATAACAGAAAAGTTAAATCTTTTCCATTTGTGCCAATATATGAAAGTTACTGCTACAAATAGTTTCCAATTAGGAATATGTAATTATATTATTATTTATTTGTATACAATTTTATTCATTCACGTACCTTAAATACGAGTAGCCATTTTTTGTATTAAGACATAATGGTTGTAATTCACTTCGAACGATTCATAGTTATACAAGAATTCTATTGAACAGTAATCATGATTTAGTTTAGCATAATTATGCATTAAAATTTAACTAAATTAAATGAAATCTTTCTTTTAGTCTAACTATTTTTAGTATATGAAAAAAAACAAACTTTCGGTCTCACATAAAAAAGCCAGAACTACAAATACGGCTATATGTGCCAAATTACAAAGCTTTTGCAATCCAGAGCATTCAGTCTGTGATTGAAGTCTACGCTTCAATCCTAGGTATTTAGATTTATACTAGTTCAGTACAAATTTATAGCGCAATATAAAAAAATGTGTGTATGTATTAGTGTACACACGCAAGAAGTGAAACTTCTTTATGACATCTTTTTTATTTCATTTTAACAATTAATTAATATTTATTATATTACAGTTGTATTAATTAATAATTGCTAGTTTTAATAAAATTATTTACATCATCATCGTCACATCGACCCATTACTGGCCCACTACAAAGTACGGCAGGGTGATTGCGTATGTCGCGACAGGCTTGCGACAGGCGTAAATCTTGCAACCACTGCTGTCAAATGTCACTTTTCCGTACAATAAATAAACAAAACTGACGTATGACAGCAGTGATTGCGAGTTTTCGCCTGTCGCAAGCCTGTCGCGAGATATGTAATCACCCTGCGGGTCTCCACCACGCTGGCCCAGTGCGCTTCCGCTAAAAATTACCCCTTAAAGTTATTTACATTCACTGATATTGACAATCAAAAACTAAATAAAAACTATATTAAAAAAAAACCATAATCTTACCCACGTGTTCAATGTATTAGAAATAAATATGGATCATAACGAAAAATGTGACTCAGAAATGAAGACGCGCGTAACAGAAAAAGATGGCGCGTAACGGAAAAATGTGACGGTAATTTTTCCAACGCCGATAAAGAAGTTTCACTTCAATAAAATAAAATGAACTAAAAATCAAGGGCGGTCAGTTTTAAAAGTAAACCAGTAATTTTTTTATTTTTTAAGCTGTTTTAGGGATGACACGGAACAAGTCCGATTCGTACTTGGTCAGTTTTTAAATGGATCGTGTGCAGTGGCGTGCACAGGTTTTTTGACTGGAGGATGTATAGAGAAGGAAGATGGCAGAAAAAGGGAAGACTATGAGTATATAAGTTATACAAAAATTTTGGGGTAGGCAGTGCTTTTATGCATGTATGAAGTGCACGCCACTGATCGTGTGTTACGGATAAGTATTGCGGCAGCGCCGCTCTGGTGAGAAAAGACTGATGTTACGAATGAGTGGGTACAATAATCAGTGTAATTAAAATATTTTAGTGTCAGTTCTGTTGTATATGAATTAAAGTCAAAAATATCTTTTTCAAGTAAGCACTTTTGATACGTACATTACATGAGAATTAAACGGTAGTTAGAGGATGGCGATAACCACATTCGTAAACTTTAAACTTAAGCTACGGGGGTTCCAAACGCGTCCTGGTTTAAGAAGCCCACAACGAACTTAGCCGGGTGTTCTTTTTTGTTATCACCATCTAATTCTATTGACTAAACTAAATTTAAAAAAAACTCAAAAAACCTAGTGTTGGTTGCGTTTAGGGGACTTAAAAAACGTTATCTTAAGGGCGATTACCTATCGCACAACAGGCTTGCGATAGGCGTAAATCTTGCAATCTTTGCTGTCAAACTTCCTTTTTGTGTTTGTTTTCTTCGCTTTGCAATGTGCGCGTGATTAACGCCTGTTGCAAACCTATGGTGAGATACGTAATCACTTTGACGTTTTGAAAAAAATCGAGATTCCGTTAGGATAAACCGGTTACTACAATTTAAATTGGAAATGATATATCAAACCGCTCTTTAACCGGTTTTTACAACGCACGACCACGCGTTTCGCCCGTTGTCCGCAGCTCTACTAAAAGCGAGATCGAATAAGAGTGGTCAATCAACCCGATTAATAATCATACAAGAAAACCGGTTAAAGCGAAACGAATACGATGTATATCAATTTCAATTTCTCATAAGTTCTCTTCAAACCTTGCTTTCCTACACTGAAATTAAAATAGAAATTAAAAAAAAGTCCAATTATGTTGAGATATTTTTATTATTTCAAAAACACAAATGTACAAATTGTGATTTTATAGCCACGATTAAATGTCTGCAAAGTGACAAATTGTTACCAATGCGCTTGCGCAGCCAATTTGAAATCCTAGTCAATCCTCTGCGGCCAATTGCACATTTGTTGGCAAAACTGACGTTTAGCTCAACTTTTTATATGAATTATTATAAAATATTTATTTTCTTACCAGAAAAGCATTGTTGTAAAACATTTAAACACAACAATGCTTAGCACAATTATTCTAAAGTATGTTGTTTTTATGAAATACAAAACTAATTTTAAATATATATTAGTTCAAATTGCCTTTTTGGTACGTAACAGGATATGTACGTGGATGATATCCGAAACTTTTATTTTTTAAGTAACAATGCAACATTATTAAGATCTGTGTGAGTGAAGCCCAGTTATATAATATTTTAGGTCAATTCTTACATATCTTTATATTTATAATGTTATATCGTCTTACGTGTCAGGGTTTATGTAAGTTTTATTATTTCTAGTTCGAAAAAAGTAATGTTTTGTTTTATGAATACGTGCTTAGGTTATAAATTGACACTAAACATATTGTTTGTTTGTAAAAATATAACTGCGAGCTTCTGTTGTGGGATTTTCTACGTACCTTTGCATATTGGAGCGCGAGTAAGTTAATTACGATTTAAATTATCATGAAGAAGTGCCATCTATTTGCAATACTGGGAAACTATGCTGTCACTAGATGTCCTTTTTTGATCCCATATAAATAGTATTTAACTTTGACGCGTTCGAATAAGAAAATGAATATAGAAAATCTCACACTAGACACTTTGGTCTTAAAGAGTTTAATGCGGATGCTCGAAACAGAGGGTAGATTGTCATAGTATGACAATCAACAATTTTTTTTATTTCTTTTTATTCCACAACAACTACAAGTTAGCCCGTGATTTCAATCTCACCTGGTGGTAAGTGATGATGCAGTCTAAGATGGTAGTGGGCTAACCTGTTAGGGAGTACGGTAGTCATACCCCTAATCGGTTTCTACCCGACATCGCACCGGGATGGTAACTAGCCACGGCTAAAGCCAGACCAGACCAAATTCAAAAATTATAAATTCCCTCGTCGGGAATCGAACCCTCGACCTCCTACAGACCTCCTAGTTAAATTCACAGCGCTCACCGATGCGCCAGTGAGGTCATCACACGATATGACAATCGTTTGTTTTTCTCATAACGCTTTTTTAGTCGCTTACAATGATATAAATTCAGCAATTATTTTCATTTTATTACTACAATTTAACCCACACTGTAATCTCATCTGGTGGCAGCTGCAGTCTAAGATAGTTACGTTCTTGGGGGTGTGGGATTCATATTGAAACCCATAAAAATAATCGGTTTAAATGCGGCAAGACCAGAAAAGAATCAGGAATTATAAATTCCCAAATTGCCGTTGGCGGTGATTAAACTAGCAACCTTCCACTAATTAGAGCGCAGCGTATACCACTGCGTAGACGAAAAACGTTAATGGCAAAAAAGTGATAATTACAAGTTTCAAAATCGACTTACTGCATTTATTGGCTAATATCAGTCAGGACTTAGAAGTTTATATATATTGATATAACCGAGGGTTGAGGGCGATTAGTTCAATTCTCATATTATCGAAATTTCAATTAACGGTTTCCAACGAGTCACGCCCAAGAGACATTGGATTGACTCGATGGGGAAAAAAATCCTATGAAGTTATAGTTAGACACGATTGGATGTGACTCGTTGAGAACTTACTATTCGAGTTCTAAGTAGCACGAAGATTTTACCCTTCTTAATTTTAGACCACAGAATTAAGAACGGACAGAACCCTCATTCAGCCATTATTAAATGTAGTGCATTGTGTCAAAAAACAGTGAAAACGCCCCGCGCACGTCTCACTTCACGCCCGCTTAATGTTGCTGGCGTGTGTTAGCGCTAGTTTGACAAACACTACTAAAGTGGAGTGGTTATATATGTTATTAATTTAGTGTTCTAGCCCAAATGCGAATTGAACCAATCGCAGCTTATCAAATACAAGATGCTTTGCGTCACTCACGCAGTCTCTACACTTGCTACACTCGTAGGTTTTCACCACCTTTCACGCATCTATTATAAAGTTTAATCTATGGTCTTCACTGCATCTTGCTTATTCAAACCTAACTGATGTTGTGATTCGCTTCATAAATCTGCTTAGGAGAAACCGCGCGCCATGGTGAAATTGCGACACGTTTTGCAATTCGATACTCGAACTCGATTCGATAATGCGAACACGACCAGTCTGAATCTGTGTATGTGTTTACTGAAAAAAAAGAAAAAAACACATCCGGTCACATCATTTATTTCCTTAAAATACTACATAGAACCTTGGTGCGTTTCTCTCGCAAAAATTCCCCGAAATGCACGTTTTCTTCAATCGGTTGCTACTTGACGCTTATTATCACTTTCTTCTAATAGTCTACCACCTTATTTTTATAGGCCCATATCTTACTAGGATAACATGGCGTCGCTATTGGTCTCACCGTTGTGTGTCGGGCTACCAATTTAGAAAAACCAGAGCAGACACCAAGGTACGCCAGTTTAAAAAGTGTACACATGCAAATGACATCGTTACGGAGCGTACCAGTAATTTGCGGTTTGGGCTCTGGTTGCGCCAGCAGTCGATGCTTAATTGTTTGCGCAACCAAGACACCAGTAGGGCTAGCACGCGCGTCACGAGAGATTTAGGTCTACCGATTATCTCGCTTATCTCTATAGTCTTAAGAACGATAAAGTGATAGAGATAAATATCTCGCGGCGCGCATACTAGCCCTACAAGTAAAACACCCTCCATACAGTAGTATATATTTTATTTCATATTGTTTTACATAAGACTGAATACGCCGCCACTGGTATCCTAGTGAGATAGTGACCTTAAATAATATTAAAACCTTCCCGAGATCTATGCGACAATAATATTTATGTTCATTTCAGAAAATTGTTTAAAAAAAATATATAAGTGTCCGTTTCTAGAAAAGCTTCTATTGTTTTGTATAACCAGTGTCCAATTAGCAATATAAAAACGCTTATAACTACGATATTGTCGAAGTTAATCACTGTTCGATATTATTTAAAGCCTATTTCACATAAATAAAAATTAAGATATGAATTTCAGATTAAACAAAAGCATAAAAACAAATTGAAAAAAAATAATTTAATTATTAAGATCTATTTAAAATAGTCTTATTTGTAATAGTGTGGTACACACCTTTTGAAAAATTATAGAGTTAAATATCCTAAATATTTTAAGTCTACCATACTAATTTATTCGGATTATTGTCATAGCCTGTAGTGAAGTTGAACTGTTTGCTAATATGACATAAATTTGTTGTACAAAATACAAAAAAAGGCCTGTTTTTAGATCCAGGGTACCAAGTCTTCGATTGCAAGTATAGTCAGTTGTCAATAAATAAATAGTAAAAATTTAATTTACAACTTTTGTTAAAATTAGGAAGTTAATTTAACAATAAATATTTTTTCCGTTGTTACAACGTACCAACCAACTTGGTACCATAGGTATAGTACGAATCAAACTTTATGACATATAGAAACTGCTTTTGCGCAGAATTCAATATTCGGTGTTAGCCAATCAGCGTTATAACTACTTGTGCGAAGCTACACACGCAGCTAACATCCGCGACGACGTAAACTTTGAATCGAATTGTAATTAAAGTTTTGTTTACGTATCGCTCAATTACTGTTGGGTTTTTCATAGAATTATGTAAGAAAAAAGCGTGTGGATCGAAAACATGCTGCAAAAAACCTTCTTTGAATACCTACTTTTTATTAAATAATCAATGCCTCAAATTTAAAAACAAACGTTTTGAAATTTTAGGCATTGATCGACCACTGAGACAAATGCAATAGTAGACTTGGGCCCCTGAAAATAATTTCTTTAAGTAATACGTTAAGCAGAATTGTGTTTATTGGTTCTTTTTATGAATTCTTGATTTAATTTGAATTAAACTAAACCTCTGAGTTTCTGTAATTTTTGCCACATGGTGGATTATTTTGCACGGACTGTACTTTATAGTCTATGGTCTAAAATAGTAAATTAATGGTGTCAGTTTTGTTGTAAACCGCTCAGTAAACTAAATAAGAAAGATTTTAGAAGTTATCCTTTTCCTAATCTTCGATGTAGATAAGTATAGTACTATTAAATTCAATCTTATGTCTGAAGATTCAAGATTAGATTTATTATTAATTTGGGGCGTTAATTCAGTTTAAAGATTGGTATACAACAGATTGGCTACCAAAGCTGTTCACGTAATCTCTAATTACATCCTTCATTAAAAATAAATTATATTAAAAATAGTCTTTATTATTAGGAATGTTGTAAATATTATGTTTTTAATGCAAGTAGGTTAATACGCTTTTTATATTTAGACAATGTATTTTCAATTTTATTTCAATTATGAGAAAAATAAAAAATAAATTATTGAATTACTTTGGTGGTTTCATTTGCGTGGTAAGAAACAAAATAAAATAAAACAGTGTATGTAACAAATAACTTTATTACAAAATATCCCGCATTGGAAGAATTTGCGTTCACTTATGAATGAATAAAGAATGCTAACAATCAACACTTTTTAGAACACTAGTAAACAACGTGATCCAATTTTTGACTACAATTCATTATTTGTTAATATATTTTAATCAAAAAAAATCTGACTAACCTCCAAAAAGAGGATTCGGCGTTGGATATCCAACATTTAGTGCCAACAACTCGTTTGAACCAATTATGTTATAAGTATATATAGATAGATTACATTCACAGGCTAAGCACGCACGACGGTTCTATTTTGCGACACGAAAAGAATCGCGCTTTATAACTTTTTTATTCTTATTTGCGCGCACCTTCTCATAAAGCATGTACAAGATTTACTCGCTCGAAATCGAGAAGTCATTTTCCAGTATTTAAATACTTGAACGTCGGGGTAAAATGGACCTTATTCGCATAGCTCGGGCTTTTGGACCAAATCACAAATACAGGATTTGCAACACCAAAACGAGTGACATTAGTTCCATTTTACTTTGACTATGCAGAGCGATGTGAAAACGAATCCTCGATACAGTGAAATATTGCGATAAAACTCATGCGCTTGTAAAAACCGCAGTGCGCACTAGGACTTACATCTGTCTTAGTTGCCAAGAACAAACCAAAATCATAAAGCGAAATAAATAACACTGACAACACATTGGGCTCTGATTCTATATTGCATTTAAATTAGTCGAAATGCATATTGTGACGTACATTTTGACAGTTTTTCATACAAAGGCTATACATTTATATGTCACAAATTGAAGTAATTGTAATATTGGAATGTAATAGAGAATCAGGTCAGATCTAAGATGAAAGTCTACCATCGCTTGAAACAGTTTTATCTTAATATTGTTATCACTCTTGCTTCAGAATTAGAAGACTAATTTTAGGGACGTCAAGGTTTGTCATATAAGACTGTCTTATGACCTAATTATTGTCTTATACTGCCGAAGCGATGGTAAGCCCTCAAGTTGGCTAATAAGCAAAAATTTAAAGTGTTACATTTAGAACATATCCACGATTGACTTATAACATAGTTGGTTTAAAAGATGTTACTAATAATTTAAATTAGTCTTTGATCTTCATTTACTAGTGTTCATAAACTCGACAAAAAATTACAATATAATAATTAAATACAGCTTACAGTGAAGGTGGACGTTAATAAATTTTTCTACAGTCCAATATAAAGGCATGCAAAATGTACAGATTTTGTAACAAACTACAAAAAATAAAATCATTAGCTATGCCCTCTCCTTCATTTCTCATTGTGGAAATGTATCCATGGTGGATCTTGTACGAATTTTCATTAAACATAGACAGTACTAAAAAGGGGTTCATTCGACATATCAAACCGCTCATTAACTTCTTGTACGTGAATACGGGCCTGTTAAGTGCAAGATCGAACAAGAGCGGTCAACCAACCCTAACAGGGTTCACACGAAAATACCACGAACGTACCAATACGGAAAATTTACCGGTTTGAAAGCACTGTTTATGTTAATTGTATATTTTTGGTGTCAGGGCATAAATCCGATTAAAATCTTTATTTCAGGCATAATAAGGCCCAAAGAAAACGCATGGTTAGGTTAGGATGGTTAGGTTGTCAGTTCGGAGCCGAGGGAGGCTTCATCTGTTTCTGTTGCTCCAGGAGCCGTTCCAGGGGCGAAGGCCCCGGACCTGACCATAGTGACTGAGGAAATAGACACGCCGTTATAAAAGCGAATGGGGACCGAACTAAGAGAAAATGAAGCGAGCGAGCGAGCGGAATTAGCACCTTGTCGAACAGCCATTTGCGAATTTATTGATGTCTATGTGTACTAAAATGGTGCTTCTACATGGTCAATTTATCAAGTGTCAACATTGCGAATCTAGGAGTGATTAATGATTCTTCATATGCTTAATGATGCTTGTACAGGGAGTCTAACACGGTGTGTGCAGAAGGTTATTAAGTAAAGCTAACAACGGGTAAACGGCTCCGTTTTAATATAATGAACCACGAGGATTCCCTAAAACGCGTAATGATAAAACCTTTTCGCCTTTTGTTTTTTAATTATTTTTATTTAATCGTGTACTTTTTGTCCGTTAGCATGCAATTATATAAAATGAAAATAAATAAAAAATATGGCAAATAAAATGGATAATTTAAAAGCCGCAGTGCAGTTCGGCTCGCTCACTACCGTTTTACAATTTGTAAGTCAGTGGGCCAAAATTAAGTTGTAGAATAACAAAAAGAATGCGACGATCGCAATGGGTTCCGATTGGCTGAAATAAACATTCGAGTCCCATAAACTCAGCCAATAATAGCAATTGCAATAGTCGCAATGTAATCATTACAAGCTTCACAATCTCAAACATGCATTAAAAAACTTGCAAGAAAATAAGAGGAAAATTACACATTAAAACATATATATATATATGTCGTAGGCTGTAATTCACACGATCATACGATGTCATTAATTTTTTTTCTTTATTCTTTCCCATTAGGGAAAAGGCAATGGTATATCAACGAAGTCATTCAGTGTTATAACAAAAACGGATAAACCATAGTGTTGGTATTATCTTTGACGTGAACGTCACAGCCAACTCAAGTCGTATTTGTCTGTTTTTTCTGTGGCAAAGGAGTGAAGTTTTTCGAAACACGAGCAGCGTGGGCGCGACAACTAACGAACGAAATACTACAGTGCGGCCAATTTATCCGTGGACAAAATGTTGGTCGTTAACATTTCAGATTGGGTTTAGTTTAGGTTATATTAATATTTCGTGGTTGCGAAAGCATTTCCGTTGCTAAGCCAGGTGACTGGTTGGAAGACCGTAGAGTTTAAGTCGGCATGAATTTGACATAACCACCGCGCCCCTCGTGCGAGTGGTATCGTAAGGATTTCCCCACGAAAAAAAAACCAGTATTTCAGGGGCCTATAAATGAATTCTATGTAGAACTAAAATGACTTCACCCCTTCACTAGGCGATCAACTAGTAATTTGCCTATTTACATTTAGTCCGCAGATAAATTGCCCGAACTATAAAACGTTTGAACCAGCGACATTTATACATATATATATTGGATAGAAGCAGGCGATAAGGTGTGCTAAGGCTTAGAAACGATCTCTGATGCAAAGTGGGTACGAACCTGGTGCTGACCGCGCGGAGGCCACGTGGGTGCTTCGGGTGCGCCGCTGAACAAGGAATACGTACTGCCTTCACCCGCGACCGCACCCGCCGCCGCCCCGCCCTAACCGGGTGAAAAATATTTTTAAAACCAATAACTTTTTTATGTTGGCTAAATAAGTATTATAACCTATGAAGTTTTTGTTTTTCTTTTTTGTTTTAATTAAATTTTTTTTTACTTTTTTTGTATAATTTTCGCTTGTACTTATTCCTAAGCAATTGTGGTTAATGTTATCTTATTATATGAATAACTAAGTTGTGGGAACTTCATTGGTTTATGTGATATAAAAATACGGCATTATTTTTATGTGTAACAGTACTGTTTGTTTCCCTTGAAAAGCTAATAAATAAAATAAATAAAAATATTAGCACGTTTGAAACTTCAAGTCTGTCTGTTTGCTTTAACTGTCTCTAGCTTAAACGGTGAAGGAAAACATCGCGAGGAAACCTGCATGCCTGAGAGTTTCCCATAATGTTCTCAACGGCGTGTGAAGTCTACCGATCCGCACGTGGCCAGCGTGGTAGACTACGGCCAGTGGCGTGCACCGGGTTTTTGACCAGGGTATGCATAAAGAAGGGAGATGGTATAACATTGAAAAATCCTTCCCATTTATGAGTTATACAAAAATTTTAGGGTATGCAGTGCTTTTGTGCATGTATGAAGTGCACGCCACTGACTACGGCCTAAACATTCATCTCATTCTGAAAGACCCGTGCCCTGTAGTTGGCCGGTAATGGAAAGATGATGATGACGATGACTCTCTCATGGTTAAGCGAGTAGTCACCTCTACAAAAGAGCACCTAGAAACCTACTAGTACATGCCTATGTGTATCTATTGCCTCAGCTCAAATTAAGTAAGCAATTATTCATCTCACTATATCACTCTGGTCTGGGACACCCAGGCTTTTTTGACGTGACAACGTCTTATAATTCGATGGAGCCGGCTGCACGCACGAAAACACATGACGTATGCGGCGTTACCCCGCTCTGATTCCGCGTTCCATTCAAGGCTTGAAGTGCAAGCGAGAGCGCGGAACGTGCGACAAAGACGCACAGTCGGCCTCCGCGTTCGACATCTGTCTCTCTCCTACATGAGTGAGCGATGCGTCCGGTTGGACAGCTTCTATACAATAATACATTTACATGTTTTCGGCAAGGATGAAGTGCAGTGAAAAATGAATGTGGTGTCAATTGTTTATAGCAACGATAATATCTATCAAACAAATAAAATTAAAATTTTCTTTTGAAAAATGTAACCATTCCATCAGTATTTTCTTACGACGTTGTTGTTACAGACAACCAATTTTAATTTTGTGGTAATTATTGACGTACCAAGCAGATGGGCACACCTTATGGCAACACTACATAGGGCATGCAAGGAGTACGTCCTGCAACATGCTGCCCTGTGTCCGTCGAGTTGAAGCGCAGGAGTTAAGCTTCATGACAACCAAGGCCTTCAGATCGGAACACAGCATAGCAACAATGCTGCTAAGCGACAGAAATAAGCATGGCGATTATACTTCCCCGGACGAACTCTGTCACAAAAAAACTGGGATCGGGAGTGTCATTTGAAAGGCGGTGCGATAGAACTTTGACCAATCATGTACAAAGGCTTTTATAACCCCCCAGCGAAGAAGACAGACGATCGATAACTTCGATCATAAAATGGGTGTTAAATAAATATAAATAAATAAACTACAACAATACACACATTGCCATTTAGCCCTAAAGTAAGCCCCAAGTTAAGACAACTTACCGCAGCATCTTCAGAAGGTTTAATAGCACCACCTTCACCCCCGAACGACTCAAAGTTCATATTCCTCTGCTGCAACTCCAAAACATTGGAGCCAAAATTTAATCCAACATCCAACTCTTTAGCACCCGGATATTTTGGTTTCTCCATCATTTTCATCTGCATGGGTTGGTAGCTAAGTTTGTTGAATTGAGGGTACATAGAAGAGTCATAACTTACGGAAGGTGCGTAAGGACCAAAACTGCTAAGGGTCGAACTAAAATTTTGGGATGTAACCAAATTTTGCAAAGTCTGTATTTGAGGTTGCCCGATTGCTGACTGAACGTAATTTGGGGTTAAATCAGCTTTACTCTGGCCAATATTTGGCACATTCTGGCCCAAGTTTTGTAAACTTTGACCTTGGATTTGATTGTACTGCAAATTCGCGTATGGAATGTTCGCAGGCACAGTTGAATAGAAATTTGGCATATTCATTGGCGGTGTGGTAAATGGTTGAGGGTTGAAATTGGTTTGGTTTTCTGGTTTCCACCAGGGCACTGGTTGTTGGAAGTTCTCGTTTTGTTGTTGTGTCGGCCAATTCGGCCGGGGAGGTTGTTGTTGGGCATTGAAGGACATATTGGCATTTTTTGGGTTATCGTCCTTGAATTTGTTATCTACGTATTGGTTCTCCTGGCTGCCCTGCCAATAGCGGTACTGATTGGCAAATCGTGGAGGCAAATCATTCAAAAAGTTCTTTTTATCGCCAGATATTTGGTAGCCGTGGTTGGCGAACTTGTGACCGTCTTGGAAAAGTTCTTGTCGAGAATTTTGTTTCTGTAATGCTGCAGTTCTAACATCTATTTCCTTGGGATTGACGACAGGCAGTCTAATGCCTTGGCTGTTAGGACTTGGCATTTGGTAGCAAGGATTATAATTAATTCCTGCATTTTGTATTCCGTAGGTCTTTTGGAAATTCATTCGCGGAATTTCATTGTAGTTAGGCGCTGCTAAATTAGACCAATTCGCCCCATGCTCACGCTTCTGTTGGTAAGTTTGAGAGTTAGAGTTGGTCGTTTGGTTACTTTTGACTTCCTTCTTCTCTTCCTTTTCCGGTTTTTTAGGTTCTGGGTCTGTGTTTTGCAAGTGGGGGTAGCCAGCGGATTTGTCTTTCAAGGAGAGAATGCCGCCGGTTTTTCTACCGACAGGCAAATTGGCGAGGCTCTTCATCGCTTTTGGCTGTATGAGTTTCGGCTGGTCGTCTTTTGGAGTTAAATCGGTTTGATTTTCAGTCGGTTCACTCATTGAATCAGGTGTCGGAGGCGGCGTCACAAATTTCACCTGAAGCAAAAAGGTTATTTCTATATCATTAATTATCTATATATTAATACGAAAATAACACGGTCATTAGGTTTAAGTTTGCGAACGTAGCTTTCATCATCATCTCGCAATAAATTATGTGTGTCTATCTGTGATCGGAACCTTCGGACCTTCATGAATAAAGAATATTTGAATTTAGTTAACATCTAGAGAAGTAGTGCAGATTGTTCAATTTTTTTTAATTATTCTCAATAATTCATTAAACACACACACATACCTATCAGGCAAATTGTCAGTGTAGCCTTGGCGAAATCTGTGATTAAAGAGTATATACTCTTTGATAATAGAATCTTAATAATGTGCAAACTAATAATTTAAATGAATTATGGTCAAATTACGATCAGTAGGCGAGCACTAGTAATTTTAATTTCAAGAAGATTTTTTTTCGCTTAACTTCGTAGCTAAAAATATCCAATTAAAACAATATCAAGGGGGTTTATATTAATTTTTGATGTTATCGATGGAAATTGTCTATGACGGCACTCAGTGCGGTTGTACTGCTCAGTCCGAGCGAAACCAATATTCTTTTGCGTCACTCTTTTCTCCATTGATGCCTAAGTTGGGTTGAGATGGGTAAACTCACCTGTTTATTAGTTTCCTCCTGCTTTCGCATGATGGCTGCCATAGCGATGTTGACGCGAGATTTGCGCACTTCCTTCTTGTCTTCTGATTTACTTCCTTCCGAGCTCGCTTCACTTTCCTGTTTAAAATATATTCATGAGAATTTTTTTTGTTTTAAGTGCAATGGCATTGATTATGAAAGCCGATTTTTGAAGTTATACTTCTTTTGGCGCGTTAGGTAATAATGATGCGGGTAAACTTTTACGATGCGTGCTTACACCATCACAAAAAACCGACCCCCTGGAGTTAGCCATAAGGTTTGACAGTGTACACTTTCAATTGTCAAAGTCTGCGGGCTCATTCCGGTGATTCAATTGATTCAATTGTATATAAATCTGAAATTTTAATTTTGGTTGTCCGATAATGAGTCTATTAGTATTCCAAATTTTATTATGTTTATTATGTCCATTTCTTTAATTATGTGGAAATATTTTTTTTGTGATATTTAAATAAACTTTATTCAACTAGATAATACGTTATATTATATAAGGCGAAAAATAAATTATTTGAAAAGATTTTTATCTTGTTACGCCAAAGAAGTATAACTTTTACGCGTTAAAAGTTATACATAAGTGCACACATGTTTCTTCTTTTTGTTTTAAGTGCTTTAGCAACTGACACAAGCAAACTTCTCCGTTTTTATTGGTACGCAAAAAAGAATTGGGTTAAATCCTTATCCCTACTAATATTATAAATGTGATTGTAAGTTTGTTTGTGACGCTTTCATGCAAAAACGATCTTCATGAAACTTTTTATACATATTCTTGGAGGTATTAGAAATAATATAGTATACTATTCATTAAAAAAAAAATATCGTAGATAAAAAAATGTTTGTGAAAAAATTTAAAACATATATGACTATAGGTGTGGACTATGTAGCAGTATGCTGCCTCACAAAATTACGCGGGCAAAGCCGCAGGGCACATCGGGTATAATTATAGATAGAACAATAGTAAAAAATTAAGAATAGGTGTTTTGTTAAATTGCAACACGTTGATTTTGGAAAAAAGCTGCTGTGTTTTATGTTGATTTATTCTCAGTACTTTCAAATAGCATGCCACCATTCTCCATGATATTTTCAAAGGACTCCACGTCCACCAATCCGCACTGGGCAAGCGTGGTGGACTCCGGCCTTAACCCCTTCTCATCGTGGTGAGACCTATGCCCTGTAGTGGGCCGGAAATGGGTTGACATGATGATATATACATATAATAAAACTCATTGTGGGAAACTAACATAGCATTATTAAAACTATTTATAGATTTGAGTTAAAAAACTACGACACTACACACACCGCCATCTAGCCCCAAAGTAAGCGTAGCTTGCGTTATGGGTACTAAAATGACTCATGAATATTTTTTTAATAAATAATATACATAAATACTTACAATATAGATATAAACACCCAGACCCTGAGAAACACAAACATTTTCCAGTTGTGGGAATCGAACCCACGGCCTTGGACTCAGAAAGCAGGGTCGCTGGCCACTGCGCCAATCGACCGTCAATTTATTAAGAAATTATTAATATTGGTATTCACCGGTTCCTCCTGAGTGGTGGCCAGCGCGCGTTCTTCTCGCGAGCGTTCCAAAGATCCTTGAGGCTTCAGTATCCCCACGCGCTTCTCTCGAACTGTGCAAAGAGATTCAAAATAAATAAATAAATATACTACGACAATACACACATCGCCATCTAGCCCCAAAGTAAGCGTAGCTTGTGTTATGGTTACTAAGATGACTGATGAATATACATAAATACTTATAATATACAGATAAACACCCAGACACTGAAAAACATTCATGTTCATGACATAAACATTTTCCAGTTGTGGGAATCGAACCCACGGCCTTGGACTCAGAAAGCAGGGCCGCTGCCAACTGCGCCAGTCGGCCGTCCGAAAATAATAATAGTGAAAATAAAAAAAAAATATATAACTTAAAACATAACACACACAACGTGTTAATAAAAACCGAAATAATACATCACTGGCTTTAGAGGTACATTATATACTGTCTCCGAGACTTATCTCTGAAACCGAAAATCTAATAGTTTTTGAGTAAACGACTGTCATAGTTTTAATTGAACGAAATCAGATACAGCCCTAACATGACATGCAAAGTTTGACGGCCGACTGGCGCAGTTGGCAGCGACCCTGCTTTCTGAGTCCAAGGCCGTGGGTTCGATTCCCACAACTGGAAAATATTTATGTGATAAACATGAATGTTTTTCAGTGTCTGGGTGTTTATCTGTATATTATAAGTATTGATGTATATTATTTATAGAAATATTCATCAGTCATCTTAGTACCAATAACACAAGCTACGCTTACTTTGAGGCTAGATGGCGATGTGTGTAGTGTCGTGGTATATATATATATATAAAGTTAAAATCACGCGACTCCTGTAACTTTATTAGCGTAGGTACCATGTGCGTGTCGGTCTTTTATCTTGGAATAAATGAACCCTTAGAAAGTTTTTAATTTGTTTGTATGGGAAAATAAATATGCTTATTGTGATTTTAATTTTTTATAGGGTGATTCCTTATAAAATATACTTCTGCGTCCTTTAATATTATTTCGTGATTCTGTTACACGTTGTATATCATATATGACAAGCGGTCCCTAATGACCTCGGCCGCGTATAAGTCTACCTTAAAATATAGGCATATGCGTTTTTTTTTTTAATTTTAAAGGAGACAAACTTTGTCTTACATGATTTTATCGAAATATTAACCACCGTTTACGCAGCGCACGTAGCGCGGAAGCTCTCAAAAGGAAAGAAACCGCCAATTTTGAAACATTCTTCATTGGTGCTATGCTCCTATTGGTTTTAGCGTGATGGTGTATATAGCCAGTGGCGTGCACTCCATACATGCACAAAAGCACTGCATACCCTAAACTTTTTGTATGACTCATAAATGCGAAGGACTTTTCCATTTTATCGCACCTTCCTTCTTTATGCATACCCCGGTCAAAAACGCAGTGCACGCCACTGTATATAGCCTATAGCCTTCCTCGATAAACGGGCTATCCAACACAGAAATATTTTTTCAAATCAGACCAGTAGTTCCAGTGATCATCGCTCGCAAGTAAACAAACAGACAAACTCTTCAGCTTTATATATTTTTATAAGATATCACTAGCTGTTGCCCGCGTTTATGACGGTTTTTTCCGAATCCCGTGGGAAGAGCTTGTTTTCTTAGGATAAAAAGTAGCCTTTGTTACTCTGCGTCCTTTGAATCAACTCTATGCCAAAAATAAATTTGATTGGTTTCTTATGGAGTAAAGGAAGGACAAACAAACACATTTTCGTATTTATACTTAATATTAGTAAGGATGTTCGAGTAGGGTAGTATGTTTCTTTCCGTTTATACGGTTGATTTCTGTTTTACTTCCGAAGTGTTATGTCCTAACGCACATAAGACCTCGATTGTTTTTACAGCGCGCCAAGTTTTCCAATATGACGGTCCGCGGCTCGGTGTAAACGCTGCATAAATTCAATATAAGAAATGAAAATGAATATATTTATTATCCTTATAAAAGACATATGTATGTATATACATATGTTTTTTGTAGGGATTTCCAAATTTCCTTGTAATGTGCTTAGTGTGAGCAGCGAATACTTGCTTATTGTTACGAAACGCGTTACATGAAAGTCCGTTAGTTTTGCAATCTAGATTTATATTTTTAAAACTTTTTTTTTTAAATTATATATTAGTTGACGGACAACCTACCCTTTTCCCTGAAATCCGCCTCGGAGATGATGACGGGGGGTGGCGGTGCGGGTGGAGGGGAGGTGCCGGTGCGTGCGTTCGAGGCGGCGAGGTGCGCTACCAGCTGCGATAACTGTTCGCCGTCCACTGCACTTGCTGTGAACGTCAGTACCCCTTCTTCCTCGCTGCGAGAAGCCAATGAACGAATGAGTGAATGGATGAATTAATACTTTTTTTAAACTAGCTGTTCCGGCGAACTTCGTCCGGCGGAACACCTAGAATTTTTTATGAATGTTATATTTTCATATTTTGATTATACTATTTAGGACTAAGAGAAATCCAAAAAAATCGAATATTATAAAAAAATGGTCCAGTCGTTCTTGAGTTATAAATATTGTAGCTAACACAACTTCCTTTTATATCTATATAGATATACGCAAACAAAAAATATCAATAACAAATTTAACACGGCGACTATAATTTGTCAGCCTTTTCGCTACATCGGTATGTGTCCGATGCAACCAAATCCATCCATCTACCGTCAATTGAAACCCTATAACTTTAACCCAGCGTTGAAAAAACTATACATGATTAAAGTACCTAACACCCGGGAAAACTGACGGTTCCCGCCGACTAACGGACTGGATAAATATTATTACTGCATTGTTTCAAAAAGTTTTGTAAATAATCCATATTTTTTTTGGAAAATGTAAGAGACAAAAATGATTTTTAACGGTTATCCTTTTGCGATAAACATACGCCATCGCGGATTTATTTGTAAAACTATTTCAGATTTACAACACTGTAATACATTATCTTGGTTCCAGCCAGCATTTGCAATGTTACCGCAAAAAAAATAGTTTACGACACACACGTATCTCTACTATATTATGCATGCATTGTTCATATAAACCATCATCCTGAATCACTCGATCTATTCAAAAAATCCCCATCAAAATACGTTGCGCAGTTTTAAATATCTAAGCATATACAACGTGTAACAGAATTACGAAATAATGTTGAAGGGTGCATAAGTATATTTCATAAGGAATCACCCTGTATAAATATTAAATCAAAAGAAGTATACTTATTTTTCCATACAAACGAAACTTAACACATTAAAGAGTTATGACAACCCTATTGCAGATAAAAGACCGACACGCGCTAGGTACTATAACCTACGCTACGCAACGCGTACTTAATAAAGTGACAGGAGTCACATGATTTTAATTTTTGTTTTGATTAAACACGTTGTATGGGGATAGACAGACAGCGGTAAGCGACTTTGTGTTATGAACTTGTGATTCATATAAGTATGCCATTGTTGATAGTATTTATTGATATAGGTATGATATAAAAAAAATATAAGAAACGCCTTACTTGATATAACTGCTTACTGATACTCCAATGATATAAATCCAATGTTCTGGTTGATAAAATGGCAATCCAAATGTTGCTGATATGCTCCAGAAATAAACTACCACTTCTCAAGAGTTCCGTCACTGATTCAACCACTTATAAGTTCGAGGTCCCGCCAAAAACCGTAGGCTCGAAGGACCAAAAGGATGTTGGGTGTAGTCCTTTGTAGAGTGATTATAAATGATAGAGATTTCTAGAGATTGCTAAGTGGACTGTATTTCCAATGATATAATTGATAATGATATGTAAATGGTATTAATGATATTGATAATGAGTACGCGTCGAGTGGCGGCCCCAAGTGCACTCTCCTAATTATGGCCACGAGGCTCGACGATTGCGTAAACTGCTGACGGTGCAGTGTTCGGTACACGCAGTGGCCCGAACATGTAGTGATATACAATGTGAGACTCACGTATAAGTGAGATGCGAGGGATGGTTGTCGGCGAGCCGTCGGCCAAGCTCCAACAAGCGTCCCGCTCGCACGCGTTGCTCCAACTCGGGCTCTCCGATCAGAGACAGGCTCGATATGCCCGCCGCACTGAAACAAATTGAATCCTTACTAATATTATAAATAAATATAAATTTTGACGGCCGATTGGCGCAGTTTGCAGCGACCCTGCTTTCTGAGTCCAAGGCCGTGGGTTCGATTCCCACTACTGGAAAATGTTTGTGTGATGAGCATGAATGTTTTTTAGTGTCTGGGTGTTTATATGTATATTCTTAGTATTTATGTATGTTATTCATAAAAATATTCATTAGTCATCTTAGTTCCCGTAACACAAGCTACGCTTACTTTCTGGCTAGCTGGCGATGTGTGTATTGTCATAATATATTTATTTTTATTTTTAAATGAGAAAGTAAACTTGTTGGTTTGTGCTAGCATCACGCTTTAACTAAGCAATTAATTTTGGTTTCTGGCATAGCGTTAATTGAAAAGACTGAGAAACGGGAATTGTAAAAAACCATAAGAAATGCGGGCAAAAGCAAATTTTCACTATACAGGGTTGAATAAAAAATATCAGAAGGCTCTCGACCTGTAATTGATTGCATTAAAACTAACAACTTTTGTTTTACAACTTTTTTTTAAGCTTGATATTTAAGCTAGATACTCTACTTGTAACTACTCTGTAATGTAACATCGGCACCAGCGCGCGAACCACGATTCTAACGTGCGGTCACTGACCCGACTACGCGACGTTGTCGAATAATATGTTTTTAGTTTCACAGAGTAATGCCTCTTTACAGAGATAAACATAATTATTCAATTATTTTATGTGTATAAAATAAATGAATACTGAATTTTGAAAAGTCGTAGAACATAAGTTGTTAGATTTTTGTTATTTAGCCCTGTATAAGACTATTTAAATTTCGGTATTATTATGCCACTACATTATAGTATTGTGTCCATAGAATACACAAACAGTTAGATTGTCCGTGTCTAAAAAGTGTCTGAAATGAGTGGAAGTCCCGGGTTCGATTCCCGGCGGAAGCAATTAAGAAATATATTATATATATATATAATTTTATATATATATAATTTCTGAACTTTATCTGATCTGAGTGATGAGCGCTGTTGAAATAAGTGGAAGTCCCGGGTTCGATTCCCACGGCGGGGTTAATAAAAAAAAACGTAATTTCCTCTTCTGGTCTGCCAGGAGGCTTTGGTCGTGGCTAGTTACCACCCTACCCCACTTAAGATGCTAATAGTACATACCCCACATCATCGTCATTGGGCTCCACGTCGGGCACTTTGGTGGAGTCCCAGTTGCTGTGGCTGATGAACTTGAGCCCTTTGAACGCATCCTCAAGCGGCAGGAAGCCGTGGAGTTCTTCGTCTTCGGGCAGAGGCACCGAAACATCTGCCGGGAGGTTAACAAAACCATCGTCATATTTAAAAATTCTAAATTCATTTATTTCAAGTAGGCCTAATATAAGCACTTTAGAAACGTCAAGTCTGTCTGTTTCTAGTGACTCTACCACTGGAAGGCAGATTCTACCGAGAAGAAGCCGGTAAGAAACTCAGCAGTTGCTTTTTTCCATAAAAGCTATATTCGACAGTTTGACAGGTAAAAATAGGAGTGCTCCGATCGTCACCAAACTTTACAGGATTACTCGCCAGGTCAATCCGGAGATTCCCTGCAAGTTTCATTGAAATCGGTCCAGCCGTTTCGGAGCCTATACGGAACATACCCACACACTTTCTCTTTTATATATATATATAAATAATTATAAATAAATAAATATACTACGACAGTACACACATCGCCATCTAGCCCCAAAGTAAGCGTAGCTTGTGTTATGGGTACTAAAATGACTTATGAATATTGTTATGAATAACATACATTAATAGCAATATACATATAAACACCCAGACACTGAAAAACATTCATGCTCATCACACAAACATTTTCCAGTAGTGGGAATCGAACCCACGGCCTTGAACTCCGAGAGCAGGGTCGCTGCAAACTGCGCCAAGCGGTCGTCAAACACATTCTTTAAACTTATGCATTGGTAGGTCCAAAATTACCTTAGGAATGATATTATAAAAGCAAATACTCAATCCCACAAATTACTTCACAGTCATTAATAAAGATTCATTACACACTACACTAATGGGTACATAGGAAGTGCTGATAGATAGATACGTAAGGACTTCAAGTTCACTTTCGGGGGGCCGAGTTCGAATCCCAACACGCACAAACGCACAAACGAATGCAGCATTTCTTAATTATGTGCGTTTTAAGCAATTAAAATATCACTCGCTTCAACGGTGAAGGAAAACATAGCGAGAAAACCTGCATGCCTGAGAGTTCTCTATAATTTTCTCAAAGGTGTGTGGAGTCCACCAATCCGCGCTGAGACAGCGTGGTGGACTACGGCCTTAACCCCATCTCATTATTGGAGGAGACCCGTGCCCTGTAGTGGGCCAGTAATGGGTTGATATAATGATGATGACGATGACACTACTGCTTCGTTGGTCTAGTGGTTAGCGTGTTACGCGAGTTCCTTGGTTCGAATCCCGGATCGGGCTAAAAGTTTTTAGATATTGGCGTTTTTTTCTGTTGAAGAATTTTCAGTCGAATTTTCACCTCCCTGTGACAATAGACGTCAAAGCCCACCAATCGGCATTGGAGCAGCGTTGTGGGTCCATGCTCTTAAACCGTCTCTCATCTAAGCGAGGAGGCTTTTGCCTAGCTGAAGGACGTTAAAGGCTGCGGATGAAGATAATGATAACTCACACTTGTTGTCCCTGTCGCACTGCGGAACGAGTTTGTTGAACACATGCGCGAGCGCAGCCCACACCTGCGGCCGCGACACCCAACCGGTGGTACTCACCGCCTTTGGGTACGCCACGAGCCATTGCAGCCACACTTTCACTGTTACCAAGGTAATGAGGAAATTAACTAAACTGTATAGTAATAGTATATTATACAACAAGTTTGGAAGATTTGATTTTAGAGTCGAGGCGGTATTAGGCGCGTGAGCTGTGAGCGAATGCGATAAGAAAGCCGAGAGTGTAATAATCAATGTACCATTACACTTGCGAGGAAAAAAATAGTCTAAAATACGTTTTCAGAAGAACAACTGACAGGTTTTTGCATCGATTGTTATTCGGGGCGTACTGAAATGTACTATGTTACTGCTTTCCAAGTTAAACGGGACATTTTTAATTATTAACAATCAACCACGAAGCGAAAATATATACAAAAATATTAATTACGGAAATAGCGCGATGGTTTTTTTTTTTGCGCGCGAAAGTAAACCGACATACAGCCAACATCGCTCGCTGCATACAGACTATATAAAAATATGTAAGAGAACATTTGCATATTTAAAACATAATTGTAAATAATTTGATAAAATTATACGTTCATTTATCATATTTGAGAAGGCACAATAGATTGCAATTGAAATGCTTTCTATTTTTAGCCGTATAAAACCTCATTGTTGTTTAGAAAAAATAATCTGTATTCGTCGGCTAAATTAAAAATGGTCCATCTTCATACATAATTAGGTAAAGAAACTTATTCGGGACATCATAAATAAAGCACAAGTACGGTAAAAAATAAGCGCGTTTCTAAAATATTGAATTATGAGCCTTATATTGATGTAATTAGGTCCAGATGTTTTTTTTCACCTGGGCAATTTTTTTTAAATATAAGTATTTCATGTCAGACATACGTGCAAGGCTTTCTGCGGCGGCGCATAAGTACGGAAAAATGACAAGCGTGTCTAATATCTTTGATTATGGGCCTTAATTATTGATTTTATTTATTTATTTAGTTTCACATGATTTTATTTATCGTAGCATTTTCTTTTATCTCATATTAATATTTGATATTATACATACGTGTTGGCAAGGTTTTCTGTTGCGGCTAATCATACCCAAAGCACAAGTACGGAGAAAATGACAAGCCTGCCTAAAATCTTTGATTGTGGGCCTTATGTCGATGTAATAAGGTCCAAATGATTTTATTTCACTGGGCAACTTTTTTTTTAAATATAAATATTTGATATTATACATACGTGCTGGCAAGGCTTTCTGCGGCGGCTCGTCAGCTGTATACGCGGGCAGTAAAAGCGATAGAAGCGAAGCGGCCGCCAGTGACGACGCCAGTTGCGCCGCCGTCACCTCAGCATCACTCAGAGCATTGGCTTCCAATGAGAAGTCCTCGGTAGTGGAATGCACCACCCATATTATCACGCACGCCATCTGTCAATAGTAGCCATGTTACTATCCTTTCTTTCAATTTACAGCCGGTTGGCGCAGTGGGCAGTGGCCCAGCTTTTCGCGTCCAAGACCGCGGGTTCGATTCCCACAACTGAAAAAAATGTTTGTGTGATGAACATGAATGTTTTTCAGTATCTGGGTGTTTATCTGTATATTATAAGTATTTATGTGTATTATATTCTTCAAAATATTTATCAGCTATCTTAGTACCCATAACACAAGCTACGCATACTTTGGGGCTAGATGGCGATGTGTGCATTGTCGTAGTATATTTATTTATTTATTTAATTAACTATATGCCGCTACTAAGACGTGCCGCTAAGCGATTTAGCGTTCCGGTACGGTGTCGCGTAGAAACCGATTTGGGGTATGAGTTTTATATAACTGCCATACTCACTAACATGGTTAGCCCGCTACCATATTAGACTGCATCACCAAATAAAAAAAACTACAAAAAACAAGTTTTTAGATGGCACTTATGATGCGTGCATTATATGGTAGTGACATGATCATATTCGTAAACTTAAAACTAAAGCTACGCGGGTTCCAAGCATTTCCTGATCTAAGAAGAAGCCCACAACAAACTTAGCCGGGTTTTTTTTGTTATCACCATCTCACATTGTCATTTAAAATCTGCATGGCTGTCAATTATTTAAAAAAACAAAGAATGTATGAGTATGTAGTTTATTTTTCATATAAAATTAAATTGTCGCAACAACCCGAAATCCTTAGTTATTCCCTACGCCACAGGTTGTCCGGAAGAGATCGCTTCAGATAGCTTTCGATTGACCGCATTTGCACGCCTCGATGTCTAAATTAACTTTCTTTTGAGTTATAAATCAAAATAACTTCGTATAAAATGTACGCGTGCAGTAAAGTATTCACACAAACAAAGAAACTTCCGGATTTCGCTTATTAGACAAATGGGTGGTTAAGTTACCTTAATGAGTGTCATTGAATCAAAGCTATCGGTGGCGATGTGAGGTGACAGCGAAGAGTTCAAGACATTCACCAGCTCGGCGGCAGTGTCCAATCTGAAACGAAAAGATTTTAAATGCATCGACTGAAACAAGCTTGTGCAGCCCCTGTCTCGGAGACATTTTTTTTTTTGCACGTCTCATAAGCGGTGCGTGAGGTGATGCTCTGCTCTCGACATGTCAAAAAACCCAGTCTTTCAAAACTTAAATGATGTTTTTTTTTATTAGTAAAACACTTACAGCATAATATGAGTGCACTAACATCAAGTTAAATAATCTGTCTAGCACATATCTATATATATAAAAGAGAAAGTGTGTTGGTATGTTCCGTATAGGCTCCGAAACGGCTGGACCGATTTCAATGAAACTTTCAGGGCATCTCCGGATTGGCCTGGCGAGTAATCCTGTAAAGTTTGGTGACGATCGGAGCACTCCTATTTTTGAACCGTCAAACTGTCAAATACAGCTTTTATTTACTATGATGATATTCTATTGTTGGGTGTACATGGGTGTTAGATAATGATCTTCACCCGCTCGAGAAGAGAATAGAATAGAATAGAGATGAATACGGAGAGAAATAAATGATTTGATATATTATGAGACTTAAATTAAAAATTTAATGATGTAAGTTTATTGTTTAAATAAAATAAAGCAAAATCTAGCCCGGCGAAGCGGGCTGGGTACGCTATTTATTTTTTTATATAATTTAAAATTATTTTTAGCTGTTTACGGCAGCCTTATATTCCCAGCGGATATGCGTGCTATGTTCGCGTCTGGAAGGAACAATAGTGTACACATGCTAAATAGTGCTCTAGTTTATATTAGAGCAAGCAAGCAAGCAGTTGATTGTCAGTTTTGCGAACTAAATAAAAAAAAAGTAGGCCCAGTTTATCGGAAGGCAGATTCCACAAGAAAGAAAAAGGCAAGAAACTCTGAAGGTCCAAGTGGGCATTTTTTTCTTATATTTTGTTCTTCGACATTGGGATCGAAGACTGTTCTAGGTCGGTACTCCAATATGCTACGTGGATTGCATTCTCGTTGTTTTTTTTTTTTCTATGCTACTTCTACATTGTGCAGAGTATACATCCGGTACCTACTATAATATCTTAACTATTAAGACCTAAGATTAAAAATTTGTACACCAAAGAAAAAAGTAGTTACAGAGATATAAATAAATATCAAGAGAGTACAATTTGGTGGCCTTATCGCTACATAGCGATTTCTTCCAGGCAACCAATGGCGTAAAGGGAAAAAACAAAGAAAAGAGGTAGGTGGTGCAATAAATAAGATTTAAAATTATACAAATATATAAATAATATATATATATATATATATATAGTGGGCCCCCGGTAGTCCGACAAACATTTTGCAGGGCAGTGTCGAACTATCGAATTCGTCGGATTGTAGAGTACTGCCTAAGACCCCCTATAGTCCAGATTTTTTTACAAAAGAGTACCTTGTAATCCGACCACATTAGTGATGGTGCGTACAAGTTGTAACTTGTTCAATCATGCTTAGCGAATACGTATTCAATAATAAATAATAGACCATGTCGGATTACAGGGGGCGCCGGATTAGACAGGGGCCGGACTACCGGGGGTCCACTGCGTATAAATACAAATAAAATGTATAACATAAATACCTATATAAATAGATAACATATAACATCCTCATGATGATGTTTACTGCGGTATAGATATACTCACTGCTCGGCTGTGTGCAGGTAGTGTAGCGTCCGCACGAGCTCGTTGGCGTAGGTGTGCGAGTCCAAGCTGTCCGGCGCGCCGGTGGTCTGCACGGCCGCGGGAGTCAGGCCTGGCAGTACTGGCAGCGCTGGCACTTCCTTCACGTCACGACTGTGGAATCACAACGGCAGGATTTGTACGCAGTGGCGTACACTGGCTTTCTTACCAGGGTATTCATACAAGAAATGGTCATAAATTAGTGGCATCTGCATATCGTCTGCGAAAGGTGCAGAAGTCATTTGTGGGATTGAGTATACGCTTTTATAATATGATACCTAAGGTATTTTTGGACCTACCAATGCATAAGTTTAAAGAATGTGTTAAAACACATTTATTACAGCGAGGTTATTATACAATTGATGAATTTCTTAATGACAAGGTTGCTTGGAAGCATCCGGCTCCGCTTTCATCTCTCACAAGATAGAAAAATGAATTTTAAAATGTTAAATGTAAATTGTTGATATTGGAAAAGGTTTCTTGCCGGCTTCTTCTCGGTAGAATCTGATATGTAGAAAATAAAATTGAAATAAAATGATAATAAAATAAATTTAAATTTAAAGTACTTGATTGCAAAGAGAAAATAAAATGAGTATACAAGCACTACGGCTGTAGGTGTGGTAGGATATATTATTTTGCCTTGAATGTCTCTAACTTTTTGTGTACAAAACTCGTTACGTTGCTGGATACTCCTGAATTTTAATAAATAAAGCAAGTAGGTATTGTATAAATTGGCACGGGCGATTGGCCAACACAAGTGGACATCGCGCAGGTCATATGTCTCGGCCTGGTGGCACTTTACAGCCAAGGTAAATAAATAATAAAGAGGTATTCCTCTATACTTATAGAGGCCTTGACTGCAATCCCAGCTGCACGGCTAGAATCGTTATTGTATAATGGTCTTAACTCACCTGGCGGCGGCGGCGAGGGTGCGTGCGAGGTTGGCGGGTGCGGGCGGGAATGGCGCACGCACCAGCAAAGAGCGCACGTGCCAGTACACCGCTGCCAGTCGACGTCCACGCCGCCACGCCACCAAGGCCAACTGCCAGTCATAATTTTTTTTTACTTAAGCATATGTTTGGTTTGGTTCGCAATTTTTTTTTACACCATCTTATAATATTACTAGCTGTTGCCCGCGACTTCGTCTGCGTTTGATTTTGTTTTTTCATGTGGCCTTAAATTTAGTTGTATTTAGTGTATTCAGTATCGCTAAACCTTAAATGAGGGGTTTCCTGCTGTCCGCTGAGGAGTTCTGTCCTCTATCTCTAACCACAGTTTGGGCAAAATTAAACATATATCATAACCTCTATAGTACAAAAATAATTATTTAAATCGGTTATTATTTGTCGGAGCTATGGTGTAAAATCGTCAAACACTCATCCCCTCTCCCAAAGGAACCGAGCTTTATGTCAGGATAAAAAGTATCCTATATTACTTCTAACACTTCCAAGAATATGTGTACAAAGATTCATGAGAATCGGTTAAGGTTAGTTTTTGCGTGAAAGCGTAACAAACAAACTTACATTCACATTTATAATATTAGTAGGGATTGGATAGTAGCAGGCGTTACTTTGCGGAAATATATGATATATTATGAAAATTAAGCTTAATTTGCTATACTATATGAACAATTGTTACGTTCATTGTAAAGTCAACATTTCCTGAGGATGCTCCGGTTTCGTAGCGAAACGTGCTTAGAGGGTACATTGCCGAAGATCTGTTTGGTGTGGAGTATAAGGATTGAAGAAATTATAAATTACACCACACAGATTCTCCTGCTTTTCGCGGGGTTATAGCAAATTAAGCTTAATTTTCATAATATCAAATAAAATTAATATTCTTCGCATCCTCACATGAGTTTGTTTGGACGCTGCACATTTGCGTGCTCGTGCGATTGTGCTCGTTAATGCACAATTGTAGGGTGTATTGGAAACACTATAGTTAGGCACTTATCGATATTGCTTTAGAGCTGAAATTCAGCAAAAATCCATATAGGATGCCAAATAAATTTTAGAACACAAATCAAATTGATGGACATAGGGCCACATGTCGCATGACTTGCTCTTTGGATGCATCAAGCATCCAAATCGAGAGAGCAGGGGGTGTAGGAATATATCATAATTCTAATGATGTTATTGACATTGCTAGGTTATCGATAGATTTTTTGTTAAAGATTTTAACAAAAAGGTGTGTGTCAGCTCCGACGCACGACTGGAATTTACTCCTTAAGTACGATTGTCGAAACATACACAAAAAGAGTTTATTTCGCTGAATAAAGATTAATTCCATATGAAGGGGTAAATTAAAAATCCTGTGCAATATATTCACACACGGCGGAAGTGTATCAGAACTATTAGGATAAATGTAATGTTTATTATTTAGTTTCCATGGTAACAAGAATAGGAAAAAAAGATGTATAATGTTTTCTATCTCACTCTGTCCCATATATTTATGTTTGTTTCTTTACCTAGATAATATTCGGTTTCCTTGGTAACTTAAATAGGAAAAATAAATTAATTAAACGAAAGCGACGTTGCATGTTTGCGCATGCAACGTCGCAAAGCGAAAACGTAACGAGGTCATTCATCAGTAGATTTTACTCCTCACATTTTTCTCATACCGGGCGCCTTATATATGAAAATCGATTCTTAAGGAGTAAACTCCAAAAAGGAGATGGCATCTACTAGAAACTATTTTAGGCCAACTGGTTAGGAGGCCGGGATCCGGGTGGGAGAGGGCATACCTGGTTGTATGGTTGTCCCGAGTGCACGGATACGGCAAGGGCGTGCCTGTAGAAGGTGTGTGCGACTCGCAGCTGGTGCCTGTAGCGCGCCAGGTCGCCCAGGTGCACGAGGCAATGCTGACTGGCGTACCGCGCGGCGGCCGCCCCCCCCGCGCTGACCGCGCCCACCCCCGCGCTCGCCTCCCAACCCTCTACCGCGCCCAGGAGCGATGCTCTACGCCTGTAGACATAATAAAATGTATTTTGACGTGACAACGTCTTTAAATTCGATGGAGCCGGCTGCACGCACGAAAAAACATGACGTATGCGGCGTTACCTCGCTCTGAGGCGTTCCATTCAAGGCTTGAAGTGCAAGCGAGAGCGCGGAACGAGCGACAAAGAGGCACAGTCGACCTCCGCGTTCGACATCTGTCTCTCTTCTACTTGAGTGAGCGATGCGTCCGCGTGGACAGCTTCTATACAATAATACATTTACATGTTTTCGGCAAGGATGAAGTGCAGTGAAAAGTGAATGTGGTGTCAATTGTTTATAGCAACGATAATATCTATCAAACAAATAAAATTGAAATTTTCTTTTGAAAAATGCAACCATTCCTTCAGTATTTTCTTACGACGTTGTCAGGTTCAACTATCGTCAGTAAGCCGACTTTACAGACAACCAATTTTTTTTATGACAAAACAAACTGACTTCTGAATTAAATATCAAAAATAGATGTAAAAATTATTGTTTTATTTTTTCTATCACGGTTGTAGTAAACTTCAATTATTTTGAATTTTGCTCAGTTAATGTATATAAGCAATATACTAGACTACATAAACAATTTTACAATAAATTACCAGTTGACATCTTGGAGATGTCTCTGAATAATTTCAAAGTTCTTAGACCAGGGCGCGTTTGGAACCCTCGTAGCTTTAGTTTTAAGTTGACGAATTTATTTATCGCCATCAACTCACTCCTATGTCACATTTGACATGTTATGTACGCATCAAAAGTGCCATCTATGTGCCTATTTGAATAAAGATATATTTGACTTTGACTTTGAAAGCAGGGCTAGCACGGACAGTAGGCAAAAATTATATCCCCCGTTTATATCCCCTAGATATAATTAACGTGTCCACCTGCTAAAAGACGCGTACATGGAACAGGAGAAGTTTACCGCCGTTTATTATTGTGATATTATTTCCATTTGTGCGCCTGTGCTCTGAGAGTTGACAAAGCTTTGAGAGAAGATTGTTTTTTATCCTTTCCCCGGAGACCGAACTCCGTCTCCTGCCATGCTAGCCGAGCAGATCGATACAAGGGGATAAACGATATATGGAAGAGTTTTGTGTTTTCGACTTGGAAGTCCTCGGCTGATCACTTACCTAAATGGAAGGTCTAACTTGAAGGTGGTGCAGATTTGATGCAGCAGGCACAAATAGAACCCTACGGCGGCTTGCAGCACCCACGACAACATCGCCTGCGCTTCACTCCGCAGCGAACTCTGTTGGCAAGGAAAATGTATCTCCTTTTATGCAAATAAATCAAACCTGTTGTCGGTGCCCAAAGTGAACTTTTTAAAATGTTACTTTATTATTAAAACTTTTTGGAGGTACAAATAAATTTCAAATGGTGTATCAAAACATTAGAATTTATACAGTATTACTTATCTTGTTTTTAATTTTTTTACTTAGGTTTTATTAATTTAATATTTGTAATTTTATAGAATTAGAGATTCATAGACTTTTATAGTTTTGATACAAACATACTAATAATTTAATGTAAATCATTTATATGCATGACTTTAAACATGTGATGTTAATGTCAAATACTACTAGCTGTTGCCCGCGACTTCGTCTGCGTTTGTTTTTGCTTTTCGAAAGACATGTGCCTCATAAATGTGGCAGCACTTTATGTATTTAGGATAGCTAAGCCTTAAATGACGGGTTTGCTGCCGTCCGCTGAGGAGTCCTCTATCTCCAATCACATTCATCAGATCTACACGAAATTTGGGCAAAATTAAACAGATATTATAACCTCTAAAGTAAAGTAATTATTTAAATCTGTTATCATTTGACGGCGTTATTGAGAAAAATCGTCAAACACTTTCGTCCCCTCTCCCAAAAGAACTGAGCTTAATTTCGGGATAAATAGCATCCTATATTACTTCTAATACCTTCAGGAATATTATGTGTACAAAGTTTCGTGATGATCTGTTTAGTCGTTTTTGCGTGAAAGCGTATCAAACAAACTTCCGGAATGTCACAAAAATCTACTACTAGTAAAATTCAAGTGAGCAATTTTTGATACTCTCAACAAAAAAAACTATTATAGTGTAAAAGAATACCTTAGTGACAGCAATATACCTACTTAGTTAACTTTATAACTGTATAACAACATTTGTAATTGTATTATTTGCCTAATTAATTTCAAATGACATTATTACTTATTTCTGATTATTGTATTTTTTATCTTTAAATTGTAATGTAATTTATATATATATTTTTTTTTTTATAAACATTTGCACACTGTCTGTGACAATCGATTGTGAAGGGTCTGTTTAATGAAATGTGTTCTTGTTATGTACCCACAATTTGGCAAATAAATAAATATTATTATTATTATAAATAAATATACAAACATAAGACACTAGAAAATAATCCATCCTAATAATCACACTAAGTTCACCTCTTCAGGAAAACTTTTTAACTTTTAAATATTTACCCTCAAAGGAAATTTAAGGGTCTGTGGAAGTCTGTCATTATTTATATTATATTGAAGGAGAAAATTGACAGTCAGAATAGTGAAACAAATATTTAAATATTTATAAAAAATTCTACTCCCAAAAGAATTTGGTACTTATGGGAAGAAAGCTTATTTGTTAGAACGCAATAAACTCTGGAAATATGTATAAGTCACATAAAAAAATAAGATACGCGTTTGATATTCTCAAGAGAGGTTATTACCCTTCGCAACTAACTGCACTGTCAAAGCGGGATATCACCCTTTGACAATAAAAAGCCAACTAAAATGTATTGGGGCAGGCCGGTGAGTCCAAATGGTGGTTCCGGGTATATTGTTGAATAGCGGAACAAAGTTTACAGGGGGATGTTTATGCAGACAAGGAAGGACCTCTAATAATATAAAATGCAGGACATTCTGTTTATATAAGGCTCATGCTGACCACATTGGGTAACAAAAAGATTGTATAACAAAAAGTATAGAAAGTGTTAGAGTAAGGGGAAGAGAGTTTTACATTAATAAAATATTATTATGGTTGCTAACCTTTCTATCTTTCGATATTGCCTGCAAAGCCTCAATCTGTTGCTTGAAACCAACATTCCAGAGGTCTTGCTCAACTTTCTTTTCTAAGGCATAGTCCAGATCTAGCACCAAGACTTTTTGATATACCTGAAAAATAAACAAATACATTAGTAGTAGCTAGGATGGTAGTAGCTAGGATGGTAGTAGCTAGGATGGTAGTAGCTAGGATGGTAGTAGCTAGGATGTTAGTAGCTAGGATGTAGTAGCTAGGATGTTAGTAGCTAGGATGTTAGTAGCTAGGATGTTAGTAGCTAGGATGGTAGTAGCTAGGATGGTAGTAGCTAGGATGGTAGTAGCTAGGAAGGTAGTAAGTAGGCAGATATTATCAATAAATATAAAATTATACGACAACTATACATGTCTAGCCCCAAAGTAAGCGTTGCTTGTATTATAGGTACTAAGATGTCTGACGAATATTTTTATGAATAATATATAGATAAAGGTATATGTATGAATTCAAAATTTCGTTATTCATGTAGGCACTTATGACGCGTTCATACATAAAATAAGTTTACATAAGTTAAGTTACGAAGTTACAGCAATTCACACCCAAGCTTTTTTATTGTTTGAGTAATCCTTAACGTTATGTTAAGATTTTTTTGCAAGCTTACGTTTTATATAAACTTTGATCTTATTCAAAGACAGCTCAAACATTTCATTTGTTAATTTAAAATAAAATAATATACAATTGCTCTTGAATGTATTAGCAATTTTATGTAGCCTAGTAAATTGCACAACAAGTGTATTTTTGCTTCTAATTATTATAGTCCATTCTCTTTTTAAATTTTGTTAAATATATAATTATATGCACCACCTAACTATTTTCTGTATTTTTAATCTTTGCCATTGGTTGCCTGGAAGAAACCTCTATGAAGCGATAAAGCCGCCAAATTGTATACGTTGTTTTGTAATACTATTCTTTTTTTATGGACTTTTTGTTTTGTGCAATAAAAGTATATTCATTTATTCATAAACACCCAGACACAAACATTTTCCAGTTGTGGGAATCATACCCACTGCCTTGACTCAGAAAGCAGGGTCGCTGCCCACTGCACCACTCGGCCGTTTAGATAGGTAGGCTGATGACAATACTCCTTATAGAAACAGCTTTAACTGATTGCTACTACATAGTTAGTTCATGATTATATTGGTTAAAAAACAGTATTTTACAACATAAAATATATTTTCAAACCTTCTGTAGTTGCTGCTGTGTCGCCCATAAAGTCTTATCTTGCAGCATTGAAGTTCCACTGTTAAATTTTAATATTTTCTGTTTTAACTCTTCTGCCTCTCTGAAAAAGAGAAAAGTGCTCAATTTAGTTATAGTCAATGTTTAACTTTAGTAGTAATCATTTTAAAAAGTGGGCAGTGACATTTGCATAAAACTCTTAATAAGATAAACATATTTATGTATTTTTTTTTTATTTATTTGTACACCACTATCAAGTTAGGGAAATAAAAGAACAATAGAAATACAAAGACGGAAGTAGAATACAAAAGGCGGCCCTATCGCTTAGCAGCAATCTCTGTCAGGCAACCTTTGGATTAGGACAAGATGGAGCGAGAGCGAACATGTTGTTTGTGGGACTATAGGTTTTAATAAAGCAAAAAAAATACCTCAAATAAGCATTTGTCATAATCAAATATAATAATGTAACTTATAAAATACCTTTGAATAATTATAATAAGATTTATGGATATAAGTTTTTAATTATTGGGCACACAATCACAACTTCCCGTTTATTTGTCATTTTATTTTATTTTTTTATTTATTTGGGACAGAAAACAATTACATATTACAACAATAGCTCTTAAATTTAACATCAATCCATTCATTCCAGTCATTCCTTCACATCCTAATTAAATTAAAATAGCAATTAACTTAATCTATAGCATAGAGTTCAGGAAAAGGATGGAGTAACATAGGCTTCTTTTAATCCAAGAAAACAAATGGTTCCCACAGGATTTGTAAAAAAACTGCATGGACAGCTCTGCTCTGTCTAGTCAACCTCTGTATCCCACCTATCCTAGGATACCGTACAAGTAATATCTCTAATAAATAATACTTACATATTAGTCATCATGGCTATCCAAAAGCAAAACGCATACAATCTTTATCCTTGGGAATATTCCTAAAGCCAAAGTATTGTGACCAACAAGCAAAATAGTTTTTTTTCCTTTTGTAAAGTTGGTTCAACTTCATGATCGGTGATCGTTACTTTTATTCATCATCATTAAGGGGCTTTAAGTGTTCGTGTACTTTTAAGCCCATTAAATCAAATTTTAATTTTTAAGAAGACTTAACAAAAGATTATAACTAACCTTAACATTTGTACAGCGGCGTTTAGAACCATTCTGATAGAGGCTTAGAGCCTCGGCAATTGTCATAGCATTCGTGAAATCTCCAGATCTTATTTACAAAATATATAAAGGAAACATGAAAAATCTAAACATAAACTACTTCCATGCAGTAAAATGAAAATAATGCTGTCAAGTGTCAATGTGACAAACTATTTTTTCCCCTTCTAAAGTTTGACATGTCGTTATTTTGCTTATGGAAAAGCAAAATAACGACATGTCAAACTTTTTGATATATATATATATATTAATGACAGTTGACCCAGTGTATATAAATGACAATAAATAAATAAAATAAATAAATATACTATGACAATACACACATCGCCACCTAGCCCCAAAGTAAGCGTAGCTTGTGTTATGGGTACTAAGATGACTGATGAATATTTTTATGAATTATATATACATAAATACTTAGAAAATACATATAAACACCCAGACACTGAAAAATACTTATGCTCATCACACAAACATTTTCCAGTTGTGGGAATCGAACCCACGGCCTTGGACTCAGAAGTCAAGTTTTGCCTCTGCATGCCTTCTCAGCAACAATGTTTTTCAGTGTTTATCTGTATATTATAAGTATTTTCCTATGTATATTATTCATAAGTATTCATGAGTTATTTTCAGTACCCATAAAACAACGCTTACTTTGGGTCTAGATGAAGATGTTTTTATTTTCGTAATATATTTATTCATTAACGAGCAAACGGACTTACTTTTAATATACTCTTTACCCTATTAAATTAATGGAGTGTTTATACCTAGTTATGTATCCAAAGAACTTGAGGATTCGTAATTGCACAGTCGACGATAACTTCTCTTTGACTTTTAGTTCCTCCAGGATCGATACGTTAGTCCGAAAAGCTGTCCAAGGGATACGCAACAGTCGCCGCCAGCACCACATTTCTAGTGCATCGATTCTGCGACGGTCTTTCAAGCGTCAACATGGACAGTAGTCCATGTTTCTGCGCCATACAGAAATATTGGGAAGACCAAACTTCTCATCATTTTAAGTTTTATTATTTTTGTTACTTTCTGTCTCTGTTTTATTGAGTTACTATTGTTTTGTTCTTTTTTTTTTGTTACTTTCTGTGTAATTGTTTTTTTTCTGTTGTTTTCCATTATTTATTTTACAGCTGGCGGATTGGGAAAATTAGTTCGTATATAGTTTTAAAAGACACGTTGTCGTTGTTATTATAATATACATATATATATTTTTTTAATATATATATATATTTTTTTTTTTTTTTATTATTAAATTTTAATTTATTTTATTAGGTTTATATTGTTTATATTAATACTTATTATTTTATTATGTCGTCTGATAGTCTAAATAGTGATCTTTTTCTGTCTATGTCTTCTAGTTCCAATAGTTTCCACAGTACATCTTTCCTTCCTCTTAATGTCTCCCTTGATTCTTATTTCTCAGATTGTCTGAAAACATTTAATGTTGTTCACATTAATGCACAAAGCATCCCGGCTCATTTTCCTGATATGCTTGCGTCTTTTGAATCCCGTAATTTGCATGCTATCTTGGTGTCTGAATCTTGGCTTAAAACTTCTTTACCTTCATCAGCCTTCTCTTTACCAGGTTTTCGACTAATTCGGAATGACCGTGTTGGCAGGGGAGGGGGTGGAGTTGCGATCTACTTGCGATCCTATATTCCTTTCTCTGTTGTTAGTTCGTCTTCTCAACCCCCTCTTCCTGATGCGGCTGAGCACTTACTGGTGGAAGTTCTCCTATCTCATACTAAAATCCTTCTTGGTGTATTCTATTGCCCTCCATCTATTTCCAATTACTTTCACTCTTTTGAAACCCTGTTAGAAAAAGTAATCCCCTCGTACAGCCATTCAATTATTATGGGAGACTTTAATACATGCTTACTTAAAGATGATTATCGTTCCAGGAATCTTCTGGCTACGATAGAATCCTGTAGTCTTTCGCTACTCCCCCTTGCTGCTACACATTATTCTCCCGGCTGTACTCCCTCTCTTCTTGACTTAATTATAGTTTCTTCTCCAGATTTCGTCAATAAGCATGGTCAATGTCCTGCTGATGCATTTTCCTATCACGATTTGATTTATCTCTCCTATAATATACGTCCTCCTAAATCGAAAGCGAGAATTCTTCTGCGGCGTAACTTTGGAGGGATTGATAAGAGTCTTCTATGTGATGATGCCAGACATTTAGATTGGGCGGCTATCATGAATGTGGATTCCGTTGATCGCAAGGTCGAAATATTCAACACGCTGATTACACAGCTCTATGATAAGCATGCTCCGGTAAGACCAATTAAATTTAAGCACTTGCCAGCTCCGTGGTTATCAGAGGAGATTAAAATTCTAATGCATAAGAAGAACACGGCAAAATTTAATTATAAAATTAATGATTCCGATGCTAACCGTATAAAGTATCATAGGGCACGAAATCGCTGTAATACATTGTGTAGAGATGCCCAACGTCGCCACATCCATAAGTCAGTCGAGAACGGTGATACCGCTAAGACTTGGAAATTTCTTGAGTCACTTGGAGTTGGTAAATCATCCCCTAAGACTTCTATCAACATTGATATTGAACTCCTTAATAAACATTTCTCTACTTCTGATACAATTGATAGTGTCAATAAGGAGCGTACTCTTAGTATTCTTTCTTCGTCATCAACTCCAGACTTTTTATCTTTTACCTTCAAGACTTTCACTGAATGTGATGTTAAGAAGAGCATATTGTCCATCGCCTCGAATGCAGTCGGTACTGATAGCGTCAGCCGTAATATGATCGTTCCCATTCTTGATGTTGTTTCCCCTTTTCTTACCCATATTCTCAACTATTCCATCTTGACTAGCAAATTTCCTGAAGCTTGGAAGAATGCACAAGTCACCCCTCTGCCTAAAAAGGCCAATCCTGTTTCTTTCTCTGATTTCCGTCCCATTTCTATTTTACCGTTCCTTTCTAAAGTTCTTGAGAAGCTAGTTTACGAACAATTCCATCTTTTCCTTAATAAAAACTTACTTCTCAGTCCCTTGCAATCCGGCTTTCGTGCTGGTCATAGTACAGTTACAGCGCTAGTAAAAGTAACTGATGATATTCGGTGGGCGATGGATAATAAGGAACTCACAGTACTGATACTGCTAGACTTCAGTAATGCCTTTAACTCAGTTGATTATGATATCTTGTTGAGTATCCTGCGCTCCATTAACATATCTCCATCGGTGATAGATTGGTTTCGGAGTTACCTGTTTGGTCGTCGGCAACGCATTCGGATTGAGGAGACCTCTTCATCCTGGTGTGATGTTGCGGCCGGGGTACCTCAGGGCGGCGTGTTATCTCCCTTACTCTTTGCTATTTTTATTAATTCAATTTCCAAACGTATCTCTTCTCTCTATCACATGTATGCAGATGATATCCAAATCTATCGTCATTCAACCCTTGATAACCTTGGTTCTACTGTTGCTGCTATTAACACCGATCTTAATGAAATTTTTGAGTGGAGCAGGCAGTATGGACTTAAGGTTAATCCAGCAAAATCTCAGGCTATTATTATTGGAAGCCCTGGTATGCGGTCAAGGGTTGATTGGGGAAATCTACCTAGTGTTGATTTTAATGGTGTCATAATTCCGTTTTGTGCCTCTGTAAAGGACCTTGGCTTGCATCTTGATAAAGAGTTATCGTGGTCTGTGCAAGTCAGGGATTTGAGTAGAAGGACTTTTGGCACTTTTAGGTCGCTGTGCCGTCTGCGATCCATTCTTCCAATCCCGACTAAAGTTATGTTAGCACATTCTCTTTTTCTCTCTATTCTCGACTATGCGGACGCAAGCTATCTTAATTTGTCCGAGGACTATCTTAACAAACTTGAGCGTCTTCAAAATCTAGCTATTCGGTTCATATTTGGATTACGCAAATATGACCATGTATCTGAATTTCGTCAGAAGCTTAAGTGGCTCCCTATCCGCCGTCGCCGGGATCTTCATGTACTTTCACTTCTGTACTGTGTGTTATTTAATCCTAAGACTCCTTCTTATCTTAAGGAGAAGTTTAAATTTCTTGGAGTGCAGTCGGAACTTAGATCGAGTCGTGCGCTGACTTTGAGCATGCCGTTCCACAAAACGAAGTTTTATAAGCATTCGTTCACTGTCAAAGCTACTGAATTGTGGAATGCACTCCCATTGATCATAAGACAGTCGAAGTCATTGGGCATATTTAAAAATGCTGTTAAGGCTCATTATCTCGCTCAGTAAAGACGACTATTATTATTTATTATTATTTATTTATCTACTCAAACTCATATTTAAGTATTTATGGTATATTAGGATATGTATTAGTATATTTATTTTTTTTATATTTATCAATAGTATTTTTAATTTTTTTTTTATTTGTGTAGTCTGGTTTATGTATTAGTATGTAGATATTTGTATGTATGTACTAAATAGTGTACCCCACCTATTTGTTTTCTTTTTAGTTTTCCTAATCCTAAGGTTGCCTGGCAGAGATCGCTACTTAGCGATAAGGCCGCCTTTTGTATCCTGCTTCATTCTTCATGTGTTTGTTCTTTTTTTGTCTTGTTTCTTTGCTTGAGTGGTGTACAAATAAAGAGTATAAATAAATAAATAAATAAATAAATCAGGCGGACTTTCGTGGTCTTAGTTATATTGCGGTTGCACCACAGTTTTTTTAGCCTATCAACGGCAGATCTTGTAATAGCACATCTTTTATGCATCTCTTCTTCACACCCACCCGTGTTAGTGATGGTAGAGCCGAGGTACACGTAGCTTTGGACAACCTCACAGTTGCCAATCACAATTGCCTCTTTCATTAATACTATCAATGCTTGAACATGATTCAATAGGTACTGTATATATATATATCTATCTGTCTCTATATATATAAAAGAGAAAGTGTGTGGGTATGTTCCGTATAGGCTCCGAAACGGCTAGACCGATTTCAATAAAACTTTCAGGGAATCTCCGGATTGACCTGTCGAGTAATCTTGTAAAGTTTGGTGATCGGAGCACTCCTATTTTTGAACTGTCAAACTGTCAAATACAGCTTTTATTTCCTATGATGATATTCTATTGTTGGGTGTAGATAATGACCTCACCCGCTCGAGAAGAGAATAGAAGAGAATGAATACGGAGAGAAATAAATGATTTATTATATTATGAGACTTAAAATAAAAAAAATAATGATGTAAGTTTGGTTAAATAAAATAGTGCAAAATCTAGCCCGGCGAAGCGAGCTGGGTACGCTGGTATTTAATAATACGCAACTATCAATAGTCCAAAAAAATCCATAGTATTCATTAGTATCCATTGATCGCCTCATTTTTCTATTGCCAAATAAATAACATTTTAATAAGATGGACTCGAACATTGAATTTCCGGTTAGTAATGACTACTTTTTTGATGGTCATAAGTTAAATTAATTCCCAATAAACATTGCTTTTGATATCGCAGGACGGTGGTGTAATATTTGGTCATCGACCCTGTTAAACCAGAGATGCAAAATGGTTGGAGCTAAAAAACGTTTTTGAAAAATGTCGTCGGCCGAACATGTACGACATCGGAGGCACTTACATCGAGGATCTACCGCACTTTTGGTTCTACTACAAAGTCGAAATCGTTGGAAAAGTGTACCTCTTACATATATTTGTTACCAACCGCCGTGAAGGTAGGTACATTCCACGTATCATTAAGCAACAGCAGTGTTATCGCATTCAAGAAAAAACAGAAGCTGGCATACTTAACCGCCATGCCAAAAACCTACAAATTTGAGAAGGCCCCTGCTATGTCTCAGAACTATCTAAAACCATACAGTTTTTCAGAAATTATAAATAAATATACTACGACAATACACATTTTTACAATTGATTTGGAAACTTTGAAAGACTTAAAATTATATATACCTGTTTCATTTGATGTTCCAAGTAAAGAGAAAGCTGATCAGCATGATTTCAGAGCTCTGTTGGATGACCCATATGGTTCTGATTTCGTAATAGAATCTCAGGAAGGTGGAAAGTTCAATGTTCATAAATTAATGAATAAATATATTACGAAAATAAAAACATCGTCATCTAGACCCAAAGTAAGCGTTGTGTTATGGGTACTGGAGATAACTCATTAATACTTATAAATAATATACATAGGTATAATATACAGATAAACACTGAAAACCATTATTGTTGAGAAGGCTCAAAATACCTGCAGCTTAGAGCCATTATCATTTATATACACTGAGTCAACTGTCATTAATGTGTTAAATAGTTTGACATGTCATGATTAAATATTTATTTATTCTTTAAAATAATTGTTTTATAAATATAACCTAAAGTAAACTATTTAAATCTAAATAAAATCTAAAACGTCCTCGAAACCACCACAGCGAGGCACAGTTCCTAAGATGCTGGCAGCATTGCCCCTTTGGATGGCCAAACTATGGAGTGTAGAGGTAGGCCAAACTAATTCGTTGACCAAGGTCGATAACTCTTTTCGATAATTCTTTGAAAAGAGCTGCTGCCTTCGGACCCCACGGTCCCAAAGACTCCACTCCAAAAGGTACAAAAATGAAGCTGCTATCCAGGTTTTGTCATTATTGTCTTACATGTCATTATTTTGCTTATGGAAAGAAGGGAAAAAAATAGCTTGTCACATTGACACTTGACACTACGGCGACGGCCCAAAGAGTAAATGTGGTACGGCCAAACGGCCCATGGCTTCCCAATTCAGAATAATGAATTATTCACTTATTTATTGATTTATTACGGTCTGTGATTTGAAGCTCTCTTGAAGACGAAGTGATAACATCAAAAAATACTTACCCTCCTCCCGTAACATAGAGTCCACTTCTTGATCGCCTTATTTTTCTATTGCCAAATAAATAACATTTTAATAAGATGGACTCGAATATTGAATTTCCGGTAAGTAATTACTACTTTTATGATGGTGATAAGTTAAATTAATTCCCAATAAACATTGCTTTTGATATTGCAGGACGGTGGTGTAATATTTGGTCATCGACCCTGTCAAACCAGAGATGCAAAATGGTTGTTGCTAGAAAACGTCTTTGAAAAATGTTGTCGGCCGAATATGTATGACATCGGAGGCACTTACATCGAGGATCTACCGCACTTTTGGTTCTACTACAAAGTCGAAATCGTTGGAAAAGTGTACCTCTTACATATATTTGTTACCAACCGCCGTGAAGGTACTTTCCACGTATCATTAAGCAACAGCAGTGTTATCGCATTCAAGAAAAAACAGAAGCTGGCATACTTAACTGCCATGCCAAAAACCTACAAGTTTGAGAAGGCCCCTGCTATGTCTCAGAACTATCTAAAAACATACAGTTTTTCAGAAATTGATTTGGAAACCTTGAAAGACTTAAAATTATATATACCTGTTTCATTTGATGTTCCAAGTAAAGAGAAAGCTGATCAGCATGATTTCAGAGCTCTGTTGGATGACCCATATGGTTCTGATTTCGTAATAGAATCTCAGGAAGGTGACAAGTTCAATGTTCATAAAGTATTTCTTCAGGCACGCAGCGATGTGTTCACAGCTATGCTTAAGGAAAATACAGCAGAGAGCCAACAAAGTTATTTGAAGTTAATAGATATTGATAAACATGATTTGTTTTGTATGTTGGAGTATATATACACTGGCACATTACAAGATATATCTTCCCATAACTTCTTTAATCTTCTCATGCTGAGCGATCGGTACAACCTGCAAGGTCTGAGAGAGATATCTGAGTATTCACTCAGTAATCAAATATGTGCAGCGAATGTAATTGAAACTTTTGTTGCTGCCGATCTATACAATGCAGAAACTTTGAAAATAGCAGCACTTAAATTTATGAAATGTAATAAAAATGCCATTCATAACCGTATGTTTGATAAGCTTGATAATGTTCAGTTGATAAGAGAAATTTGTCAGTTTCTACTTCCTCAGTAAAACTCGTTTTTATCCATCCAATCCTACAATGTGTATTTTCACACACATTTACTTGGGTCAATGGATCTGAGAGGTTGTTTACGGAAGATTTAAATCATGTCTTCAATTCACAATGGTAAAGGCATTATATCAAGCTTTGTTAGTTATAGTCCACAACAACTGAACAAAAATGTGAAACTGCTTAACATAATTATTATTGTAGTCTACATGTGATTTGTGTGGTGTTTTTTATAAAACCATATAATACAGAAAATATTTCCTCACTGAAAATGGTGCCATAATGTTGCCATAGCAAAAATAAAAAGTGGTGATTCCATCACAGCCTGGTGTAATGAAGCAGTTCATTCCATCGTCATCATCATTACCACCACAATCTATAGATTTCCATTGCTGGACATATGTTTTTTGTTGGGAGTTCCAAAATCTATGTTCATGTGCTTCTTGGGTCCAGCATCTTCCAAGTCCCAACAACTTGTTTCATGTTGTCTTCTTAAAGTTCACAAACTTATAATATGAGCCCTGAAACATTTCACTTCTATTTTCGAGAGTGATGTTGTGTGTTGTGTGTATGTAACAGACCAGGATTCAAGTGTAGTGGAATGTAAAATATGAGACTTTAATTAATAATTATTTCATCACAAGTGTTTTAGTTCAATATTCATTTATTTAGACACATGACTATTAAGAATTACATTTATCTATGTAGCTCTTATCGAAATCCAATGAAAATTGCATTTTTAAAATGTTGTATTTTTATAAATTCTTTGATTTTTATTTATTTTTGATAAAGTTATTTATATGTACATGTTGTCTTTTAGCAAAAAGGTATTAATCAGCACAAAAAAATGTAAATAACTCAAGGTAACAATTTTTATGACTGTAAATCCAATCACTTTTTAGGAAGATATATTATTTGTATAAGCTATAAAAATTTCCCAAGTGTCAATATATCAATAGTGATTTCCCTTGTGTACTTTCTGCTAAACTTAGTCAAAATATAACAGTGGGACTGTGAATATATTATTTGAGATCAAAAGTGAGAAATTAAGCATTTCTTATAAAGAATTGTTTTTCAATGTTGGGCAAAGGGTAATTGCCAAATTGCTTTTGAGCAGTGTAGCCTAGTCAAGTCCTAAATACCTATGTCCTGTGTTTGCAGACACCTTTTGCAAGCACTAGCCCAGTGAGGATGGTATGTTATAATAACTAATATAACTTAAATCCGAAACTGTGTATCTCCACACCATAATAGTTTGCATAGAGATATAATTATTGTGTCAGCAGTGATTTAATATTTAAAACGTAAAAAACAATGTTATTAAATATTAATTACACGTAATTAATTGTTTAATTAGGTATATTTATTCAGCAGTAAGTAAGTAAAGTGCTTTCTCCAAAAACAAGTTACCAACCTGGTTTGCCAATCAACTTCAAACAAAACTAGATACTACTATAGATGTACTTATATAAATTAGTAAAAATGCCAATGAACATATTTCGTTTTAGAGCAAATGTAATAAATGAAATAATATAAAGAAAACATAAAAATTATCTTTATTGAATTTTAAACACAACTTGATTAATTATAATAATTTGGAGTAAGTAACTAAGGCACCACAAAAGCAAGTTAAGAACTTCACTGTGCCAATCAACATCAATAGAAACTGCATATTACCTCACTCAGTAATACCTTAAGAGATACACTAGGAAACTATATCCCCGCAAAGTAATACTTCTGGTAGCGAGCGATTTAATTGTATTAGTAAGATTGTGATTGTATATTTTGTTTAAAATACAATGTAATAAATAAATTAAAAAATATCTTATAAAGAAAACATAAAAATAAACTTTATTAAAATTTAAACACAACTTGTTTAATTATATTAAATTAGAAGCGATCAATGCGCCACCTCGACAAACAAGTAAAGCTATACCATCAAGCTCAATGCAAACAGAAAATTTTGTCAGTAATGATGTTATAACCAAATTTCAGAACTAAAAATACACATTCAGCAATTGCAGCGAACGCTATACCATAATCAGTGGGTAGGCGCTAAGAAGACCAAAAACACCTTGTCCATCGGCGACTTACCTGCTTATCTTATATGCTTATAGTGGTGATGTGTTCCTAACGAGTCACACTCGATGGTTTTTTTCCCATTGAGTCACTGTCCCACTGGTGTTTCTAGTTTGAGACCGTGATGAAAAAAAAGTTGTAACAAACACTGTCCCTTGGACTCGTTGGGAAAAATAAAAATTCCCAACCGTTCGGTGTGACACGATAGAGTTTGACTGGTTGGGAACCTCACCCTAATCTAAACTACACGATAATATGCATCGAGCTCCGCAGATATTTTACCTGACTCGAAACTCCTTGTGGCAGTGCACTGAAACCGCAAAGAATAAAGAGGCATTTCGCAACTCTTTTATAGATTCAACGTTCGAGCAAATTTTGCCTTCTGGACAAGGCTCTACCCAACCATATAAGGACAGCATGGTGGTATACCTACTCGCTCGTGGAGCTGGCGCCTGGTCAGCGCAGACCAAACGACATACGCTGCTCGCATGCTTGCAATTGCATTTCTACAATGGATAATTAAATATCATCCTTATCTCATTCTATATTGAGTTCTGAATCTTTCATACTATTGGAATATTCCTCGAGCATATTGCGCGCGACACCTACTTAACTCTAAATTTTAATAATAACAACACACTAGTTACGTCATTACATTTCGCAGACTGCAACAAACTTTAGGTAATACTATTTCAATATTGAATATACATATATGTACTAGTATAATTTATTATACTAGTACATATATGTATATATGCCAGTTCATAAAGATAGTAGAGCCATCCTCACTCTGCAGAGTAGGCAAAGGAAACCCTTACATTAAATGTACTCCAAAATCTTGAGACGCCAGATAAAATTTTGAAGTGCTACACTCGTTTATACAGAAAAGTAGGAAAAGGATTGCACTACTGAGTTCCATCAGTCGTCTGAAAATTTTGGATTAGATTTTAATATTATAAATTTAGAGTGTGAAATTTAGATTCCTGATGTTATTAAGGATGTCAAAATACCTTACTGCGTGCAGAGACTGTAGTTACCACCTGTGATATTATTGTCCCCCATAGGACCTTTGTCGTGCGCATATATTACTTTGTACATGACAGGTATAGGTCCTAAACGAAAGTGCATGCGATCCTACGTGCCGTTCGGTTAGCGCCGACCATCAGAAGTAACTAATAAATATTAGATTAATGATTGATCTCAGTTGCATTCCATTTAGATATTTCTGAATTTAAAAACTCCTTAAAAGTTAAAACGCAATATTGCTTTGTTCTGCTTTTTTCAGATAAGAAAATGGGACCATACGTTATATAATCTAGTAAATAAGAATAGAGGGAACTAGAATTTCTACCTACGCTATGTCTACCTATTCAATCTCGTTAAAGATTTGTAAGGAATCGATCGCGTACTGAGAAACAATATCGTCACTAGATGCGCTCTTTATGCGAACAACGTACTGTACGTGTGCGAGTGTGTTTCGCATATAAATCTCTGTATCGCCAAAGTAAAATTGACCTTATGTCGAACGCTTTACAGTGGCAAATCATGCACTCTTGATTTTTGTTATACAAACGTTCTCTCAAAAATCCGAGCTAAAGAGATGTAGACAAATTAGAACTTTAATAAAATTCAAATAAGATTCATTTCACTCCGGTTTCGGTCAAGTTTTTCCATACTCGAAAACGACGCTTCGATTGTGAGCGAACTAATCTCTTACGGAGGTTAATATACCGAATTGAGTATGCCGATTTATTACAGTATTTATAGCAGCAGTTTACTAGTAATGAAACAGGTGATATCTACTGGGAGCGCAACGGATACCAACAGTAATCTAAATAAATATTATGTACGAGAGTTAAGCTTGTATCGCAAACAGTCAAGCACCACAGTCCGTCACGCCCTGTGCTGAGGCTTGCAGCACGTCAGTGGGCTTACAATCATTTTGGAATGTTACTCGATGTCTTCGTCTCTGTAGCAAAAAAAAAACATTTTCCAACATTAAAATGAAAACAGTACAATTATTAAACACTTCATCATGTTCCGAAACATGAGTATAGTCTTTTCCTAGAGGTATAGTAGGTGTAAAAGAAGAGGAGCGCTGACGCAATGGATAATTCACAATGCCAATGCCATTATATTAGTCGTAAAGGTATATATACCTACTTTATTAAATAGCGTATTGAATATTTATTATACGAACTTGATTTCTAAATCTTAAAAAAAAAACCCTAACAAACAAATTTATAATTTTTGTTTTTTAAGCTTCGATACAGCTGAAACGATTTTGATGGAACTTTTAGGAGTAGATCTTGGTTTAGGAGTAATCTAGGTTACTGTATAAAACGACAAACGCAAAAAACAGAGAGTATCTTTGGGTTAAAGCTGCTAGTTTTATATTAAACAATAGGTACACATTCGTATGCAAGAATATTCGTATGTGAGAATAGTCCATTACGCAAAAATACACACAATTGAGTATTTGCGATACTAAGATTTCGCATTCCTTTTTAAGTATGTTACCGAAATGTTAAGTAATGTTAGGTAAGATCAAAACATTAACATTGTGGCATAACAACGGAGTAATTACGTTTATATTGTATTTGCTCTCGTTTCCATTATTACTGACAGCACCTTATAAATGTCAGAGCGATTAAAATACGGCATGCTATTCCGACGTTATATAAATCCACCAGAGCGGACCGGCGAAAATTCAGAAATTATAAATTCCTGAATTGCTCCTGCCGATCAAAGAGGTCGACAAAAACAATATTCACGGTACACGAGTAGGACGCAAAATGCTACGTGTAGATTTGCGTAATATTGCGTTTGTGTGTTAAGAATAAGTTTCTACCATTATTAGCTTTCAAGAATATATTTTTTGTACACACCAAGTAGGTACGTTTCGGATGGTCTGAAAACAGCACAGATTATTAATTAAATGTTACCTAAGGCTACATTCTAAAAAAAAAAAGAGCTAAAATATGGCCAGACTGATATGCAAAAATATAGCATCCGACAAAATAATGTAGATAATATACTTTAATATTCGTGATACGTGTATACCTTCCACTATAAATAAATAAAATAAAATAAATATACTACGACACTACACTCATCGCCATCTAGCCCCAAAGTAAGCGTAGCTTGTGTGGTGGGTACTAAGATGACAGACGAATATTATTATGATTTATTGTTTATATAAAAACTTTTATTATATATTATATAAGTTTTTATATAAACAACAACAAACTCATAAACACCCAGACACTGAAAAACATTCACGTTCATCACACAAAAATTTTTTCACTGCGCCAATCGGCCATCTTTATAGGATAGGATAATTTGTTATCATAGTACATATTTATACTACTATAATAACAAATGATTCATTTTAAAAGCTACTGTATTTTACAGCAAGTTTTTAATGAAAAAAGAAAAATGAATATACTAATGTAACTTGAGTTAAAAACATTATCTCTAGCTACAAAAAATAAAAAATATTTTATTTTATTATTAAGTACGTTTGTTATCCTTTTAAATGCTGAGTGGAAGAAACATCAAAACCAATGAAATGGCCTGATAATAATAGTATAGTTATCAGACTATTTATTTTACTAATCTAGATGACATGGAGCTAATTCGGTGGTACACAAAATTGACAGGTGTAAATTTAGTGCAATCCTTTTCCACAGATAATAATATAAAAGTTCAAACTATGAATAAAATCCCTTGCAACATATGCTTCTAAGCCTACGGTGCAAGCTAGGTTTGTCAGTCAGTCAGAAGTAATCTGCGTAATCCTATATTATCCTAACTGTATACGCGTTATCTTATATCTCGTTAGTTAACTTCTACTAGTGTTTTGTTATTATTATTAAGAAAGGCGGATTACTCAAACAGAGTATTTAACTGTTATATTATTAAAAATGCATTTAGCGGAAGGATAGACAAGTGGTTAACATGCAGGAGAAGCAAGAAAAAGGCCAAAAGTTGTCATAATATTTATTTATATTTACTGGTATCCATACAATAACCAAAGGAGTCACCACCAAAAAAACAACGCGTATGTAGAACCGACCTAAGTTCTAAAATTTATCAGATATAAAAATAAAAACGTACACTGCCCTATTTTTAAGATTCAACTATATATATAAGACTGTATTTCAAGGCTCTGTAAATATTGCCGTTGCCAGAATTAGTAATTATGGTTAAACTTTAACAGATACATTATCAAGATACTATTATTTTGTTACAACAAATTACCATTACTCATTACTCTACACTAGAAAAACGGTATAGCAAATGAAAAGTGAACTGTATAGGTGCCAATTCGGTTGCACGCAAGTTGTTAACTCAATTGACAACTGTAAAAGAAGTGCCACCTTTGTCAACAAGGAACAGTAGGAAAAGGACATCACTAGTTTTACACCTGTCAATCATTTTTATTAAATGCGACTTTCTTCAGAATAACGTTTGATTTCACTTTGACGTTTCACTTGTACCCTTGAAATATGCAGACTATAAAACTCTGGCAATCGTCAAGTCGTTTTCGAGCAACGAAACACCTTAACGCCAATGCAAAATGCACCAAATATTTTTTTCTTTGTTTTAAAGTCGTAGCGGTAAATGTTTCGATACCAGACTACTAAAATTGGGTGCTTGCATGGAACAAATGCAGTTACCCAGAGGGGGCAGTTTATGGAACTCGTACACCTAACGGCTACATCGGATTCGTACCAGAGCGTTATAATGCTTTGCTGTACTTCTTTTTGTTGGTATGGTGGTCTGTGGTAATTAATGGCCGAAAGATTTGAGCCAATTAAAAACTCAAGATTCCCAAATGGCCAGGCAAACTTTGGGAGGCACGTGCTTAAATTTCGGGAAGTCTCCACTTAAATTGAGTCAGGTTTTTTTTCAAACCGCGGCAGGTTTGCACACATTCCCACTTGAATCGCGGGAGAGCCGCCACTCAAACCGCACTTCAAGCGAGAGGTCGCTGAAGATTCTTTAGTTTATAATATGTGTACAGTCAAATTGGCACGAACATCTATTTGCATTAGCCACTCGTGGCGATGAAATCTACAGGTTAGCAAATGACATGTTAATCTCAATACTATGAACGTGATTCTGGCTGTCTGGTGAACAAGTGTAGCACGAAAATAATGTTAAGTAAACCCTATCAATTCACATTCTCAATTGTATACAAAAACAGTAATATCTCCGCTTTATGCGACCACGAATATCTTTATTACGCGGTTATTAAAATGCGCACTTTACGCTAATGTATTGATTTAAAAAAAATCAGACAGTGATATTTAACTAATTATTAGTGTTCGGTATTCAATATAAAAAAACTTTCTCACAGATTAATTCTAAGCATATAATACATTCATAAGTAGAAAAGTTACGTTTCTATCACAAAAAGACTATCAATTTAATTTTATTTATTACGTTTGTTATTTCTCTATAAAACTTCATCCCGTCATACTGGATTTGTTTCGGAACGCATCCCTCGCATAAAGCGGCGTATTACTGTACACCCATCACAAATGATCCTTCATATCTGAAACTGATACAGATTCATCGGAGCTTTAGTGTGAAAGATTTGGGACCGTTCATCAAATACGTCTAACAGCTCCCGCTTTTAAATTATAACCCCGACTGTAAATTTTAACGTTATCAAAAGTACCGCAGGAGTTACTGAGAACATCTGTTAAATTAGTGTGGAGTTGTCAAAACGACACGTTTCGCTATCCGTATAAAATGGCAGTTTTGTGTCCAGTTTTTCAACTTTCGACCCTTTCTATGGACACTCAAAAAATGTAATGCGATTAATGAATGACCCTAAGAAGGCGCACATTCAGCCAAACTGATAAAAAAGCGTAAGTTTAAGGGGTGAATCTAGAGTTTTTATATTCAATTTCACGACTGATGGATATGGTATAAAATGTATTAAATAAAACTTTCGTTTATAAAATAAATCCCATCCAAACTTTCTGTCACTTTTCAACATAATATCCTCCTACCAACCGCGTCGCTTAGCCCTGATAGATAACTTCATTTGCTCGGCTCCTAAGCTATCCCAAATAGCTATAAGCTTCCTCTAAAATTGGGCGTTCAAATGAAAAAAAAATTTTTTTTTGAAAATTCTATCTATTTATGGAGTATGGACAGAGTATGGGTGCAGCACCCGAAATGGTGGGATTCATATCATAACGACAAAGGGTTATATTTTTTTCTCTTTCCCATTTCATTGGCCAGTTACTCAGTCGATTGAGAATGTCAGTCATTGTCATAAGCAACAAGAGTCGCTAAATTCACCAGTAAATAAGGTATTTGTTTAACTAACATTCCCCCAACTTAAAATTTATTTCCTATCGACTAATGAAAGACTCAGCTAGAAAAGTAAGTCAAAGCAAATTGCAAGTTTTGGCATGTATTCGAATATGTTGTCTTATCTCAAAAGAAGTACCCATCATCAGTCGTGAAACAATTAATAGGACCAGGTAAATACGGGGCATAATTTGGGTGTCTTAACACCGGACAGTGTCGCCAACATTTGATCTTTTCCCCCTTTATGCCCCTAAATTAAATCCAAAACCATGTTAGCAAAAAAATAATAATTTTAAAACGTTAGTATGAAATTTTGTGATTTTTCCTATTTTGATTTCGTATAGACATTCATCAACACGTTTAAAGATAAAAATTGCCATTTATACCTATTTTCATATTTCATACACCAAATCCTTTTTTTACCCTAGAAGGAGGTCTCATTCAACATTTCCCGGTGAAAACATCGCGCGAACTTTTACCATCTGCCACGGAATGCAAAGAAAAAAATTTATGAACGCTTCAACGGCTAAGCTTTATTGAAAAAAAAAAAAAAAAAAAATAGTTTCGATTGATTGATAGATACCCTACTTCTAGGGGGAAAACCCCTAAGTTGGCTACACTGACATCGGAATGGTGTTTCACTGAGTCCCGCAGCAGAGGAATCTGTATCAAGGCTCAAGGGCAGGCGCGGCGCGCTAACGTTTACCGTTGTTGTACGAGAGCGTCCGAAGCGGCGCTTTGAAGTTAGCCGCCGCCTGCTGTTGGATCTGGTAGGCGAGCGGGTGGATCTTGAAGCCGTACAACCTGCGAGATAAAACACATCGTCTTTATCATCATCAACGCATTACGGGCCAACAGGGCACTACAGGGCAGTGTTGGTCGACCCCCAACCAGGTGGAGAGTCGACTTCAAACGGGTCGCAGGGAGCCGCTGGATACAAGTGGCCCACAATCGTGGAGTTTGGAACGCCAAAAGACCCATGTCCAGCAGTAGACGTCAATCGGTTGATTTGATGTAGATGATGACGTGGTCACAGACTAGACTAGGTCATAGACTTCACACGCCGTTGAGAACATTATGGAGAACTAGGGCATGCAGGTTTCCACACGATGTTTCTCTTCACCGTTAGAGAAAGTTATATTTAAATTGAGTCGTAAAAAAGTAATAGGCCCGTTTTGACATTTGTCATCGCGACGTAACTAGTTATGGAACCATACGAATCGGTACTCGATCAGTATCGAGTACCGATAAATCGGTTCAAGTTTGTATCAGTACTTGATCGATATGATTTTGTATTGTGAAGTGTTCGTTCGTTAAAGTATTCCTTTAACTTCACAACCAATTTGCGTGACTGGCTGTTGATTGTTCGTCCACTTTTCAACATGTTGAAACAGAGTTCGTACTATATAACGACAAATACAAATACTGGCGATATATTCTTTCATATTATTTAACGTCACAAAAAAATTTACGTATTTTTTAAAACACTGTATGTAATTGATTTTTATTTTATTATGTCTTTCAGTTTCGTTCCAAGTTACATTCTATGGTCTTGCACAAATTTCAAAACGGGTCTATTACATTTTTACGACTATAAATTAATTAAAAACGCACTAAACTCCGAAGTCAGTGGTGCGTGCTGGGGTTCGAACGGTTTTCAAAATAACACAATCTACACAAAAGGTTTTTTTGTTTGCTTCTTGGTTTGCACATAATGGACTCTGAAAGTACTAGACAGATTTTAACCTTTTCTTCGCCAAAAGAAAGCTAATCAATCACAAAGTAACATAGGCTATTACTTTTTATTTATGGGTATTTTTTTAATCTCCAAAATAATGAAAATATAATTGTAACCCAAAGTAGCAAAATTTTGCCAATAAAGTTAATTGTATGCAATTTATTTACCCATGTGGTGTACAAATAAAGAGCAACAATAATAATTACAGTAAATAGTCTTCTGCCACGCTGAGAAAACAGAAATGATACATAAAATTTATGTATTTTATATATTTTACACCTAAAAAGTTATTTTTGGAGCACACAATACACTTAATTGAAAGAATTCTTTTCGAAAACTGCACCCGATTATTTCTTGCAAGGAAAGACTAATTCAAATAAGTTTTAAAAACAAAATCAAACGCGGACGCCGGCAGTCTTAAATATTGGCAATACACTGGAACTTTGTATTTGATATTGAAATGAAATCTATGAAAACTGTGTGCTTTATGCAAATTTGACGACCTCCCGTTTGAAGATGGAGGTATCGGGATCGATTGCTGGCAGAGGCAGTTTTGGAGTTTATAATTTATGAATTTTTTTCTTTTTGGTCTGGTGGGCTTCGGCCGTGGATAGTTACCACTCTATTGACAAAGACGTGCCACTAAGCGATTTACCGTTCCATTACGATGTCGCGTTGGGTAACCGATTTGGATATGGGTTTAATACAACTGACACCCTAACAGGTTAGCACACTTCCATTTTCACCTACCACCAGGCGAGATTGCAGTCAAGGGCAAACTTTAATGGAAGAAAAAAAACCTTATACAGGTACATTCGATACATATATGGATATACTATATACACATGCATGAACCTAGGACCTCCCACAGTACCTGGGCACAAACTGTGAGGCGGGGCGCTTGGGTCGGTACTCCGGGTGCACCATGAACACCATGTGAGGGAAGCCGGTGCCGAAGAAAGCGCCGTCGGTGTGGTGGTGCCGCGAGGACTTGGGCGTATACACGTCCATGCAGCGTGGACAGTACAGCTTCACCATCGCCTCGCCGGGCACATCTGACAGTCCTGCAATAGCAATTTCAGTTTTTAATAAATTTACGCGATGTCTATAGAAAAAAAATCACAAACCCTTGGTGATTACTATTGGTGAACGGTTGATGTACGCCTTAACGTTACATTTAAAATTTGAAGAAAATCAAAATTGGAAGATTTCTATACTGACAGACAATGAATAAACAAATTTTTGTTTATTTATTGTCTGTCAGTCTGTCTGTCCGGGCATCACATAAAAACTACTAAACGGATTTAAATAAAATTTGGTATAGTGGTAGCTGATATTCCAGGTAAACATATATTATTTTTTTCATTTTACTTCATTGTCATGCTCAACATATTAAAACATGTGAAAAAAATGCAATAGTAGTGAGTAAGTACTACTAATGTTTGATTTTCTGTTGTTCATTGAGGAATAGTGTAATCAAAATTAAAACACAGAAAACCTTAAGTTAAGAACACAGGAACATCTGTCCAGTTCAGACTGTGATATATAGTTTAATATTGTCCATCCTCATTCTTTTATATGCTAAAAAATGTAGCTATGCTAATGCTAATTATTGTAGTATAATTATTTTTGACAAGCCTCTAGCTACAATTCCTTTATTACCAGGTGGCCCAAGTTTTGGTACTCAATTCAAAATAACTTAACATATATGAAATTTTGTTTGCGTTTAAAAAATCACTGGCATTGAGCCTACTCTGGTTGTACTGTTGTAGCAGTACATCTAACTGTTGGTATAGTTTAAAATCGTACCAATAGGAAGCATAGTTTGGCATTCACAGTAAACTCGTGGACAGTGCCCAAAGTCACCAGCTTGGAATTTTTCTAACATCTGGCCAATTCCTCTGAAACAAAAATAATGTTAAAATTAATTTTTATTTTATTAAACAAGTTTTGTATTTGACAAACAATTTTTCTACCTTTAAAAAACAATTCAGTCTTTTTGAAGATTACCTCATATAAACATTCTTAATTTCATATTTCTTTTATCATACACACACACACACACACACTAAGACACACTACTTAATCAGTTTTTATAATGTCCTTTGTTGCTATGGAAGAGTGAGGCCTCCTGACACAGGTACTTTGATGCATACTAGGAGGTCCGTATGTTCATTTATTTAACATGTATTAATTACTATGCTACACAAAAAAAACATTTTTTTTGTTATTAATTTATGGAATGTGGTAAACCAGCCAAAAGTATATGCAAAACTAAAAACTTTTCTTAAATTTTGTGCTTGAATTTTAAGACTAGATTTTCTATTATTGCGAAAAAATTGGCTGTCCTTGCATATTCTAGACATGTTATTTCTATTTTACTAAATTTTATTTCCTCTGATTAACACATTTTCACTAATTTAATTCATAGAACCTTTAGAAATCTTTTGATGTTTTTATAAGGAAAATATTATTTGTTATTAATTTTAAGTTTCATTATATTAACGACAAACCAAATTGATCCACATATTAATCTAATTGGTCATCACAAAGTGGGGTGAATTAATTTAAGTTATAACACAACTTGCCGAGTAGACAAGTCAGTAAATTTATTATCATTGACACAATGTGATAATCATCTTTGTCCACTATGCCACATTGGAGCAGCACGATGGTTGTGTATGAGAGAGGATGTCCCAGCAGTAGAAATGATGACGATGATGAAGATTTTACTCAATAAATAAGTTATGTTATAAGTTGAATGAACAAAAACAGAACCCTTAGTATCAATGTCATCTCATGATCTATGTGACGCTTTGATATAACACCTGATGATAAATTTAAGGTATTCTGATAAAACATATATATCAATCCTTAAATTACACTTGAAATAACATACTTTTGTCTGAATTTGACATTAAGACATGGCCTACTATCCTATAGTGACCCTTCAACTTCATTAGATTTTAGAGCTCAAACTGCTAAGTTGGAAAAAACTCTTAAGATGCAAGAGTGGTCTTGCTATGTAACAAGCAGCACTAGTTAATAAAAAATCAATAAGAAATCTCACCTATTTGTTAGAATGTACCGTGCGTGAATCAATCCATAGAGTATTTCTGAAGCTTGTTCAACTAAGTCAGATTGGTTTGGATTATCATCAAGGTCATCATCTGAAAACAATTTTTATATCAATAGGAGAATTTGAGGATTTTCAGTTAAAACACTGGTACCAATCAATGAAGTATGTCATTATCAGAATTATATTTTACTGGAAATAATACAAAACTGGGTGGTGTCCATCTGCCAAAATTATCATCCTTTATTAGACACAGCATAAGTAAACTGTACTCCCTCAAACAAAGCTATCAACCAAACTAAATTTACAGGTAAACAAATCTATAAACAAAACTGTACCTGTACGTAACGAAAGCTTTTCAGATGGCACTATTAAGTATCCACATACCAATTCTGTTGTACAGAAATATTGTAAATAAAAGTTAAAAGTGACCAGTCTAAAATACAGCTATCCTTTCCCAAGAGAAACACTGTAAAAACGATATCACTCCTATAAGAAATTTTAATGTAGTTCAGACATTTGTATACAACAGAACTGAAAATAATGTGTAATATGATCCAAATTAGATATGAGGGTTAACTCTAAAATAGTAAAGCCCAGCATTCGTACCTATTGATGTAACCTAATTTTGTCATCTAAATAAAGTTTGTACTCACCAGGTTCCAAATCTAGGATCATATCTAGCGATTGCCTATAATGGGGCACTTGTTCATTAAGTCCCGTCAAGTTGAATTTATCGTTTATATAGTCTTCGTCAACCTAAAATAGTTAAAAATATATTAGAATAAAAATAATAATAATTAAATATATTAGTTTTAGATTTTATTTAGTTTTTAAATAGTTTATTTTAGGTTATAGTTATGTATTAATAAAATATATTAAATATGTCAATAAATTTCAAGCTTCGTGGGCAGGCCACTGGTGTACTCACCTCGCAATAGAATTCGTTCCCTCGAAGCCCACAGAACCATGAAATCCATGATACCTCCTCCGAGCTGCTCATTTTCCTTGAATTGAAACTTCAACTAATAAATAAAACAGTCACTTGTTTTAATTTAAACAAAAAACACAACGCTTCCCAATCAAAAGTGCATTCGATTTGTTTGGCACATTCCTCTATTTTCGTACATAGATTACGAGTTTCAATTAGATCATCACACTAATGAAGTTACTAGCGATTAGTTTTACTATTGATGTGGTTGTAAATATGGGCATTTAACGAAATAAATTACGATTTAATCATTAGAAACCTCACCTTTTGGTACCTTGATTAGCCACGCTTGACGGGACGAAATCTGCCTCGGGATGGGGGAGAAATTTTAAGTTGTTGTCCGTCGTGCGAGTTTATGTTGTCTATGGTCAACGACTGCGAATAGGGAAGTGTAAACGTGCTTCTATTTTAATTATTTATTTTAGTTGGCAATTTTAATGGTAAAAGAGGAGAGTTATAATAAATTAAAACTTTTTAAATGATACAATGCTACCCGAAAAAAAGTAATTCTAAAAATTAGTCTGAACGACCACACGAGTAATGACAATTAAATTAACATTTAGCAAATGAGGATACAAACCTCTTGGAAATAATATGTAGTATGTGTCTTTTTTAACTAAGCTTATTAAATTAAAATTTAAACACTTACCAAGCTAATGCAATCTATATTAATTAATTTCTGGAAGTGCTTTTAGCCATGTTAGTATGTAAGTATTGCCATCGCCGTAAACATGGCAATACTTAAACACTAACGGAACCTCAAATGAAACGTTTAATTGTTGATGTTTGTCTCTTTACTGAAAAATAGTTATGGTATGATGCTCAGGTGTGATGGCAGCTTTAAAAAAGTCGTAGTGGTTATATTATCTTTGATTGCGCCCGTGATTGTTTACATCTTCTTTGCCCATGGCATTATGCAGTATTGAATGCTGTAAAATAATGCGACATTACGTAAGGACATCACAATTCACAAAGGACATGCAGTCTTTATCCATTCAAAATTCAACATTATGCAGCATTGCTGATAAATATTTTTATGAATAACATACATAAATAGTTATACTATATAGATATACACCCAGACACTAAAAAAACATTCATATTCATAACAAAAACATTTTCCAGTTGTGGGAATCCACCCCACGGCCTTGGATTCAGAAAGCAGGGTAAAATAAATTGAATGCCGCATCAAAAAACAAAATCAAACGCGGACGAAGTCGCAGGCAACAGCTAGTATAATATATTTCGAAGCGTTTACACAGCTAACTTCTTCAGGCTCACAAAGACTCGAAATGATTACTCGTGAACTTATTAAGCCTCTTGAATACTTAACGTCTAACATTTAAAATTCAGTCGCGGCCACTCATACCAATATCATAAGTGCAAAGGGGTTCTTTTGTTGTCCTTTTTTGCATCACAACCACTATAGCAGTCTTGATGGAATTTAAAAATTAAATATGCATATCATATAACATACAGTACGACATAGGATATTTTGTATTAGCAGAGAAAGCAGGGTCGCTGCTCACTGCGCCAATCGTTCGTCCTAATCCTCGGTTCTTAGGATTTGATTAAAACCCAGTACCTCGAGATCCCTAGTCAAACATTCTAACTACTGTGCCAGATACTCAATGGCGTATGGCAATTCATTTACATTCAAAGTGGTTATACTCTGAAATGGATTGCCAAGGGACATTAGACAGTCTAAATTATTAAGGATCTTTAAAAGTCGTTTAAAAGAATATTATTTATCTACTGAGTCATAAAATTATATATGTGCTTTGTGTATAATTGTATATATATGTATATATATATTATATATATATATATTAAGGTATGTACTGTTTCCAATATTTATTTTCTTTATAAAATGTTGATCTATTTATCTATCTACTGTGGCAGTTTAGTCATTGGTGAAAAATGAGAATTAATATCTACTTAAAAGTTTTAACGGCATTATATGCTTTTACGTTCGGATTGCTTGAAGAGGTGAATGTAAGAACAATGAATATTGTTACAGAGAGTGTGAGAGAACGTGTTTAGCATGGTATGGACGGCCGACTAGCGCAGTTCGATTCCCACAACTGGAAAATGTTTGTGTGATGAGTGTTTATATGCATATTATAAGCATTTATGTTTATTATTCGGTGTGTGAAAGGTGCAGTTCATTGCAGCATATATTTTACTGGAATATTGCAGTGTGAACAGTGTTCAGAGTGTGCAGGTTTTGATATTAGAACGTTTCGGAAATCGTATGGTATCGTATCGCAATGCTTGAACGCTAGAGTGAAATACAACTTACGTTTATAGTTTTCAAGCTCAGTTCGTTTTTAGGATAAAAATCTGGAGTACAGAATTTTTGACTCTATAGTGTTGTAACTCTGTGATCTTATGCCAATCGTACACAGCATAAGGAAGCTTGGGACTCGATATACAAGTCAATCCAGTTAATGGTATGATAAAAAAAAAATCTAACTCAGCAAAGCATCACCCATTGCCTCGCGAGCTTTGCAATTGGTTAAGCTAAATCGATAACTCTGTTTTTTTTATACCACAAGTTAGCCCTTGATTGCAATCTCACCAAGTGATAAGTTATTATGATGGTAGCGGGCTTACCTGTTAGCGGTATGACAGTTATTTTTCCCTTGCTCTGACGCTTAATCGCGTGGATGGCTACACATGTTTGTCGTGATCAGAGCTGAGATGATTAATGGTCTTTTAAACTTCCATAGTCGGGAAACTATAAATTTAGTGTCTTGATGCAACGTTGCTAAAACTTTTAAGTGTTCCTGCTACTAGGCCATACATTATTTGTAGGAGTTCGTGAGGGGAATTACTAAATAATTAAAGATAAGGTGACTATCTAGAATAGACTAGGTCTATGGGTGATTGAAATTTGAAGCTTTGTGCAAGAATAAATACCGATTGTTGAAATATGAAAAAAAAATTGTGCAAGAATAAATACCGATTGTTGAAATATGTTTTAAGAATTTGCATCTGTATATTTACTATCTGAACTTAATGCCATAAAGCTGAACAGTTTGCTTCTATGTTGGTTTATTTGGTACTGCCGATTAAAATAATCTTTACGTTAGTTAGCTGATTTACTGCAGCAGTAGGTATGCTAAGGGTCAAATGGTAGAGCACAGCTAGTAAAGAAATATACATCCCTATCCCTATCCCTATTTCCCTACTAATATTATAAATGTCAATGTAAGTTTGTTTGTTACGCTTTCACGCAAAAACTACTTAACCGATCCTCATGGAACTTTGTACACATATTCTTATGGAAGTATTAGAAGTAATATAGGATACTTTTTATCCCGACATTAAGAGATAGCAGACAGAACTCCTCAGCGGTCAGCAGCAAACCCCTCATTTAATGCTTAGCGATACTGAATAAATAATTGCTGCCACATTTATGAGGACTTGGACTGGGAGAGGGGATGAAAGTGTTTGACGATTTTACACCATAATAAATAATAATAAATAAAAAAAAAAAAAAAAAAAAGCCTTTTATTTCTTCATACATTTACATAGTTTCATATTTATCCTTAATTTTAAGTATATAAAGTAAAAAAAAATAATAATATTATAATAATTAAATAAAAAAAAAAAAAAAACTTTTACACCATAACTCCGACAAATTATAACCGATTTAAATAATAACTTTTGTACTACAGAGGTTATAATATGTTTTTAATTTTACCCAAACTTTGTGTGGATCTGAATGTACTTCTAACTCTTTCAAAAATATGTGTACAAAGTTTCATGAGGATCGGTTAAGTATTTTTTGCGTGAAGGCGTAACAAACAAACTTACTTTGACATTTATAAGGGTAGGGATTCTATTAAATGATGTATTAATTATAAAATTGAAATAAGTTTCAAGTGGGCCCACTTTTATCTTCATCATCATTTTCAACCAATTACCGACCCACTTCAGGGCACGGGTCTCCTCTCAGAGTGAAAAGGGTTTAGGCTGTAATAAACATAATTTCACAACTTAACACAATAAATAAACAACAAATTCATCAATACATTTAATTGTGTTCTTATCACTATTTGTAAATGTGTTTTAGTATATTGTTTAAATTTACACAAAAGTATATTTTCGAAATTGGATTAAATAGTGGAAAAAAATTATAGTCCGGAAAACTGAGTTCAAATTACATTTGGCATTGGTTGGAGTTGGAATATGGACAACTCTGAACCCCTACAATACCCGTGACGTGCACTTGTTCTGTTTCTTTCTAATATATAAGATATGTCAATTTTTAAAAGTTCTCGGTCAAAAATCGCTCGATGCTTTCTTCTTCCCAACAAAAACCTCATTAATTAGAAACAAAAGAAGTCTCGCGTGTACCACATCTACGACTGTCTCATCTCAGCGGCCCGTCCCGGTCCGCTGCAGCGTTTTCAAGGCCACACAGTTTCAGCACAACGTTTCAGACTTCAGTAGGCTGCAAGCAGCCGGCGAGGACACACGATGTCCGCGCTATGACGGCGCCACGACGTACCGACGACAGTGTCGAATTACTGCCACTAAAATCCATGCTAGTGAATAACAACTACAGGGATGATGAAATTTATTATCCTCCCGCGCCTACTTTCAACCACAACCCGTCAAGCTCTAACCTCTACGACTATACTTTGCTGTCGAAACGGACACCGGCCTCTAAAAGGTACGTTCGCCTCTGAATCAATGTTTTGCTAAAATTTTTGCGGTTTTTCGAAAGATCCTTTATTTTATGCACGCTGCGTTTCCGTGGCATTACCTAATGGTTTCCACCTGAAAATCAGCGTTGCATTTCCTAAATACTGCAACAAAGCGCCCATTATGTGACCATTTGCATACAATAAACGTAGTTTTTACTTAGCTAAGTTTTTTGATGCTTGACTTGTTTGTTTTATTGTTTTGTTTATGGAAAAAAATGTGGTTAGTAAAGTTTTCATTTATTTATTTAATTATTTATTCTGGTTAGGAATATGTTCTTAATCCTGTAAAAGATAAAGAACATATACGTTTGCTTATATGCTTAATGCCAGATATTAAACACGTGAAGTCTATTTTTTTAATTGTTTTATAGTGTAAACAATCTTTTCATGACATTTTAGTGTAAAGTATATTTAAAAAATTGAAGAAAAATAAATTTGTTGAAATAAATAAACACAAATAAATTAAAACAAGATTTTCTTTAAAAATGCATGCTTTTAATATTTTCAAAACGATGTTTATCCCTAAAATTAATTAAAAGATTGTTTACAATAAATAAGACTTAAGAAAATATGGAGTCTATATTATATTGTTGACAAACTATTTAAAACTTAAAAAGATGAAACTCAATAGTGTTTTTTCTAACTTTTCAGTGTTAAATTTGTATTAAAAATCCAAGCAAAGAAAGTGTGATAAGATAAATAAATACAAGCCAAATAAAAAGAATTTTCTTTATGTCAGCGTGTTTTTATTATTTTCATTACAATTCAAATTAAACTTTACACTAAAAGGAAAGGAACGAAAAGTCTAGTCTTAAACAGAACATTTGTGTAAAATTCGGTTGATTCGTTTTAAGAAAAAATATTCTAATACTCTTACAAATTTATATTAGTAAAAAAGGGATTTATGAGTTTTTTATAAAGTGCATTTACTAAAATTTGAACGGTAGCATAAACGAAAATTTTTTTTTGTCCGTCTTTTTCTTTATAATTCGACGGCCGATGGCTGTGGGTTCGATTCCCGCAACTGGAAAATCAGCAACAATCAACAACAATCATCAGTCATCTCAGTACCCGTAAAACAAGCTACGCTTACTTTGGGGCTAGCTTGCGATGTGTGCATTGTCGTAGTTTATTTATTTATAATAATAATATAATATTTTTTTTATTTAAAACAACAATTAGTATTACTTAATATACAATATCGAATTAAAAATTAAAGTTACAGTATAAATTTATTCAAATGGCATGTCAAAAATATAAAATTAAAAGACAAAATAAAAAATTAAAATTTAATTAGAAATTACAATGAATAATGAAAATTATTAAATTAAAAAAAAAATGAAAAAAAAAAAAAATTATTTCATCATCATCATCTTCATCATCATCGTCCTTCGGCAAGGTTCCCTCCGCATGTTTCGTAGATCCTCAGGAGATGTTGGCTTTACAATGAATAATTGTTAAGTTTTTGGAGATGTTGACTATTTGTAATTATTGTTATTTTGTTATAAGGTTGCTGCGGACGCAGCCCACGCCTACGCCGCTGCTGACACTATGCGGGGCTCCGCCCCCATCCCGCAAGCGCGAGGAGCTCACGGCGCTCGCCAACCTCAAGAAGAAGGTTGCTCCTGCACTCCTGCGCCATGACAGGTAGGAGCCGTGCTTATCACAGGTTTATTCGGTTATTCTAGCGCAAACCTTTCTACTTTATCTTTTCTTTATATTAATAAATAATAATAAAGCTTTATTTATTTTCCTTACAATTGAGTATCTTACTGGCTAAACATAATAAAGTTAAATATAACTTACGCGATGTCGTCCTCCCATCTTATCAATAGCCCACCAGGTCTTCTCTTCCAATCCATGGGATGCCAGTTGGCATTTTCTTGACAAACTATTTATTTTTTTAATCAAAGCAACACCAACTGAATCAATTGTAATACATTGACATATGATAATCGCCTAAGGTATTAGATACAAATATGATGCTTGGTAACTATTCTAGTCGACGCTAAATGAGGATGGGAACTGTAACACGAAAAGAAAATGAAGTAAAGAAAAGAGAAACTAAATATACAAAATGATACAAAAGGAAAAAAACCAAACCAATTATTTATTAATTACTAGCCGATACCCGCGACTTCGTTCGCGTGGTTTTTATTCCCGAGGGAACTCACTTATTTCCCGGGATAAAAGCCTGTATTCTATTCCATGTCAAAGTAAATGCATGACAAATTTCATCTAAATTCGTTCAGCCGCTTTTGCATGATTTTAAGTAACAAACATCCACACTTTCACATTTATAATATTAATAGCTGTTGCCCGCGACTTCGTCTGCTTTTGATTTTGATTTTTGATGTGGCATTCAATTTAGTTGTAGTTCTAAAAAAAATTAAAGTATTCAGTATAGCTAAGCTTAAATGAGGGGTTTGCTGCGGTCCGCTGAGGAGTTCTGTCCTCTATCTCCAACCACATTCATCAGATCTACACAGTTTGGGCAAAATTAAACACATATTATAAACTCTAAAGTACAAAAATAATTATTTAAATAGGTTATAATTTGTCGGAGTTATGGTGTAAAATCGTCAAACACTTTCATGCCCTCTCCAAAAATTCGTCATAATATGTGTACAGAGTTTCATGAGGATCGTTTAAGCAGTTTTTGCGTGAAAGCGTAACAAACAAACTTACATTGACATTTATAATATTAGTAGGATAAAACGAAGTCGCAGAGAAAAGAGATTAGTAATGTGATGTCGTGATAAACATATTTTTTTGCGCTAACATTGCAAACCTTAGGATATAAATCAAATTGATGCACTACCGAATTGAATATCTTAAAAAGACCGATAAAAAAGTCCTTGGTGGCATATGTGTATCTCCTAAAGATCACCCGCAGTAAACATGTTATGCTTTGACATCATTATCACAAAAAAATATTGTTTATTTACCAAACTATTTTAAACAATGCAGTATTATAATTTATACAATCAAATACATTAGATACGTAGTAGATAAAAATTGTTCTTCACCGCATATCATTAACATTAATCTTCGAGGATAGCACGACATTCAAACTCCCACTAAATTACATACGTACTTACATTAATTGCACTGCAATATGATAAGCTGGTATGTCGGTAGGTAACGGCGGACAATAGAAAAAACCGTTTAGTACCAAAGATAGTTTATTATTGACACAGTTTATATTGGACTGCGGTGTACGTGTATATACTCGTATCACATAAGCCCAGGATTTTGAAAATCGCTTGTTCCAGTAGAGAGCACAATTGCATTATAAGTAGTAAGGTTTTTTTGTGACAGAATTTGTCCGGAACAGTATTACAATCATGCTTAGTTCTCACGCCTCAGGCTTATTAACACAGGGCATGTCTCACAGCCCTTTGAAGCGTTGTTCTGTTTAAGGCAATGCTTTCCACTTATATTCCGGTGAGCCTTTTCCTTGGTTTGTTAATTATTAAACTTCGGTGTTTTGGAATGTATATAGTTAGATAAAGACCGTGCCCGCGACTCAATACTTTCCGTATAATTTGCAGTTATTCCTTCAGGAATAACACAGCTAGCGAACGTATTGTTTTGCGCACTTATTTAACTTCTTCAGTGGTATACTCATTTTTCCAAACGACTTGAGCACTTCTCGTGAACAGGCACGTTTTCAGAAATTAAAAGACCGGTTCTTTATTTTCCTTTAACGACCTACGTATGACCTCACTTCGCTCGTTCAATAAAATTAACTAATCTACTAACCGTAGTCGCGATTAAATCAGTACCATAACGTAATAATACTTTAAACATTGTAATCTATTAACACAGCAGCGCACAGCGACAAACGCCTGCGATCGACTGATGAAAGGTCAAGATTACGAAGGTAAATGTTAAAGTAAGTAAGAAAATCACGCAAGGCATTAAGGCGCTGCGCTAACGTAATCGTATACCTACTACTTTTATTAAGGAGTATATACACGAAGCCTGCAAACAGGTTCGCCGGGTTAGCAGGTACAATTCTCCAGCATCTCGTTACAATTTTCATAAATTAGTTGCTGGCATAAAATCAGCAACGTCCGAAATCTTCGGTTATTTTTTTAGTTTATTTCGTTACAAGTCACCAGGAAATAACGATTGTGTCAGCACAGTCGGCAGTTTTGATGTGTAGACTCCTTTATCCTATTATAGGATCTATCCTAAAAAAGCAAAAATAAATAGTTTTACGGAGTTACAAAGGATATTTACCGTATTTGATATTTTATTTGTAAATACATTTAAATGAAACCTTTTTTGAAAAAGTAGCAGTAACAACGGTAGCCAATCTGTTTCTTTCTATTATATGAGTAATGTTAAACTAAAAATTAAATATATTGCCAAAGACAGCAACGGCAACCGCAACCTGACATATAAACGAAAGAAGTTAAATTAACGAACTGGAAATTAAAACATAGCGGCCGCATTTTTGAAGCGTTGGATCTTACAACGTAACAATTAAAATATTCCACGTGTAATCTCTCTTTCTCCTTCGCTCTTTCTTATACATTTCTCAGTGACAAAATGAGCACATGACGTTTCGATGTTTCACTATCGATGCATCTCATAATATAAAAGAATACCATCTAAAAAGTTTGAATTAAAGAAGCGTCTTAAATAGTTCAATGCTTCGTAAAAAAAAAAGTATTTTCATAATAGTGAAATGACTGAAATAATATTGTTTATTAATTATTTTTTGGGGTTCTTACTTCTTGATGGAAATACTTAAACCTTTTGACTTTGTTTCGTTAGATATTACTGAGTAGTGTGAAATCAACAGTTAATTCGGAATTCGGATTTTATGACTCCGCGAAATGGTGATAGGGTTTACAGGGTACAGTCGTATTCAAACTTTATATTTACACTTCAAATTCAGACTTAATATTTTAACCTTTAATTGTTTGGCAACACTGGTATTGAAGATCAATATTTGAGACTAGCTGACCCGCGCAACTTCGTCTGCACCAAATCGTTTTAATATCTTAAAAAAACCTCGAAACTAATTGCAGCGCTACCTACCAGGTCCAGTTTTATTTCCAAACTATGTTATTTGCGGCCCGTCGTCACCGTACGTACTATAGCTGTCGCAACTTCTAAGCGATATGTTCAGTTTGACAAATTTAAAAATTAATTTGCAAGTATATAATCAAACTTAATATTTATATTATTTTATTTCTTTCGTATTTATAATATTAGTAGGATGGTACGCATGCATTTGATTGTACCATATGCCTTGCGACTTGCTGTTATCTGTATTGTCAGAGGTATGTCCTTTATCTCCGACAATATTTATCAGATGTCCATTAAAATTAGACAATACATGCTTGATTTGAAAAGGAAAGAATTATTAAAATCGGTTCAAATTTAACGGAGCTATGTGGTAAAGTTGATTAAAAATTCATAAAAGACAGACAGACAGACAAAAATTAAATAAAATCTGTTTTTCAGTATCGATTATAAAGTATCCCCCGGTTAAAATTTTCAAAATATATTAAATGTACAGAAATCTTCCAGTTACAATTTTATTATAAGTATAAATAAGTTATTCAATCAATGCAATAATTAATTAAATGAAACAATTTTAATACGAAGCAGTGATAGTTCAGTGGTTAGGCTTCACTTTCGGGGGTAGAGTTCGAAATTCCTCTAACTTATATTGCAACTAAATTCAGTGTGTAATGTAAATTAGCTCCGGGGGTATATAGTCATTAGGTACCATCAACTCCATCGCACTATCAAAACCAGTTGTAACATATTAAATCGACAATTCCCCCTCCCCCTGGTGCAGCGGTAAGCGCTGTGGGTTTAAGTTCCAGGTTCGGGCCTCGGCAGGGGAAGTTTGTGAATTTATAATTTGAGATTTTCTCTGGTCTGGTGGGAGGTTCTGGCCTTGGCTGGTTACCATCCTACCGACTAAGATGAGCCGCTAAGCGATTTAGCATTCCGGTGCGATGCCACGTAGAAACCACTAAATAGTTGTGAAAAAAATATTGCATTTGATGAAGCTTATTTGGATGTGTAAACGATATTGTACCAGCCTCTTACAAAGTTTTTTGTAAAGAAATTTTTGTTTATTATTTAAAAAAAAAAATGCTAATAAAATGCGGGATAATATAATTTCTCAGCATGGTGATCCTAAAATATACCAAAACTAATTTCTGTACATACTCGTATCATGCCTGCTGGAATGCTGCCAAGAACGTTGCTTGCATTACCACAGATGAGGCCATTAAACACCAGGTGGTATCTTGTAATTTTTATGGCTCTAAGACTAAATTAGTTGGCTAAATTAGCATTCATTTATCACAACAAGTTAGCCCTTGACTGCAATCTAACCTGATGGTAAGTGATGATGCAGTTTAAGTTTGCAGCGATTGGTTTTTTTTCAATTCATGATTGTTTGAGGATATGGCAGTGATCAGAAACCCTTAATCCTTATCGGTTTCTACGTGGCATCGTACCGGAACGCAAAATTGCTTGACGGCATTTCTCTGTCCGTATGTCATTCATTGTAATAATAATAATCATTTGTCAAAAAACAACGTGTGTGTACATATGCGTCAGAAGTAATACTTCTTTGGTGTAACAAGATATTTTGACGTGACAACGTCTTATAATTCGATGAAGCCGGCTGCACGCACAAAAAAACATGAAGTATAAGGCGTTACCTCGCTCTGAGGCGTTCCATTCAAGGCTTGAAGTGCAAGCGAGAACGCGGAACGAGCGACAAAGAGGCACAGTCAGCCTCTTATTTATTTGAAAGGTTAAGGATAACGCATTATCTAGTTATCTAATTATTAGACAACCTACGCTACACTCACTCAACAAACGCGAAGATGTAGTGGCATCCTCGCACCGGTAAAAGCTCCGTTGGTAAACCACCGATCAGGTGGACACATGACAATAGATCGGCACAAAACCGTGGTATTTGGAACTCCCTACAAAAGACCTATGACCAGCAGTGGAAAATTTAAATCTGAGATTTTTGTAGTTGTATTGAATCAATTGATTTGCGAGTGCATCGCAAATTTACTCTCATAATTTTTCCCTAACGCGCCAAACGAAGTATAGCTACAAAAACAGTGTAAACAGTAAAAAATCTACTTCGCTTACTTCTAAACTACTACTTATTAAACTAAGCTTTACTAATTAATCTTGAGTTCATTATCTAGGGCCGAAGCCTCTCACAAAGAAAATTATTTGACTATTAATTACTCGTAGACTGTTGTAGCATTATCGTGTGCTACAACGGCAAAGCAAATGTAGCGTGCGAGCCTACGTTCTACAGCACAACACAAATTCGTAGGCATTTGTAGATAGCTCGTAGTGCATCTCTGCTAAATTATAAAATCTATCCATCTACCTATCTACTTATCTATGATTAATTTTGATATTATACTTGTTTTGTTATTTCTTTCGATTGGTGTACTCTTTGGATAGAAATACATGGGATAATTTTTATCCATAAATAAAGAAGGAAGATTGGAAATGCTTACTAACTCAATCATTGTATTCTTTATTAAAATTCAGTGAGCGAGTCAGTAAGTAAGAATACTTTTTTGTTATTGATAGATATGCATAATAAATGCTTTTTCTTGCTAGCCTATCGGGCAGAAATTGTAAGTTTATACTTAATTATTATTTGAGCACCACAAAAAGTAAAGGACATGGACAGGAAAAGATGAAATGAAAAGAAATGCAAAAAGCGGCAAAACTCTACCTCAGGAACTTTTCCGTATCAAATTCTGAATTTGAATCTAGGGATATGGTATGTCGTATTTGCATATTTAATAAGGTTGCTCATCGCAACCATATAATCTTATTCATTTGATTAGTCAACGTTAGTATGGAATTAACACCGTATAATTTTAATGAAAGTATAATGAGACTATACAATCTTTCGCTTTTCTACCCTTCAAAACCTTATCACACTATTAACTGAACACGCACGCCCCCCTTCAAGGGGGAAAGGGGGTATAAGGTCTATTTCCGGACACGCTAATATAGTTCGCATGCAAATAGGGTAACACTGTATTACTGAACTTTCAGTCCGAACCGCGTGTAGATCGCACTCTTCAACTTACAGGTTCTGGTAAACTTTGTAAAAAATCCGTTACGAACGCAATTTACCGTATGTATAGAAGTTACTTTTTATCGTTCAATCAATAAACCAGTAAAAGAAATTATGTTAAACGGATATCAGAAAAATTCCGGTAAATTAAAGCTTGAATAACTTAATTTCAATAACGCTACGAGCCTTAATTATCGCGGATAAAACTGCGGAGCACAGTAAAAAATAAAATTAAATTAAATCTACCTGTCACTAATATAATATGTCCAAGGGCTTCACCCGCAATAAATTCATGAAGTAATATGCAGTCAAAGAATAATGCAGTCAGAAATAAACAAACCTTCGCCAGTAAGTTACTGCAGTGTGATTACGTATCTCATGACAAGCTTGCGACATCTTGCAATCTTTGCTGTCAAAAGTCACTTTTGAATTTTTTGTATGCAAAAGTTACGTTGAACAGCAATGATCGCGAGATTTACGCCTGTCGCAAACCTGTCGTGAGATACGTGATACTTTGCCAGTTCTCTTACTATTATTGTATCTTTTGTGCTTTTATATCGTATTTGTTATAGTTAATTTATAAAGTGGGTAAATAATTAAACTTTTGATAACTATTCATTCATATTTGCCAGATATTTATGTTCATGACATTGAGTATTTGATTCGACTGCATTATCGATGCACCACAGTCCTACATGAACTCGAACGATGTAAAGATACCTTCCGGTGTCTTCGTCGTTTATCATTTTAATTGAAGGATCGAGCAGATAGCCCGCCTGATGGTAAAAGAAAAATCATCGCCCATAACCAGAGCAATACTTCGCAGGACGTGCAACGAACACTTCCTTCCACAAAGTGCAGCCCTGTGTCCATAACCTAAGGCGTTGGTGTTAAGACTCATGTTTCAACTTTCATGTAGGTACCTGTAATTAAACTGGCAACCACGCTCTTCAAACCAAAACGCATCATACATGCTTAAAGTCAAAGTCAAACTCAAATAATATCTTTAATAGAGTAGGCCGTATGCGTACATTACATGAGAATTACTCTGTAGTGAGATGATGGCGTTAACCATTTTCGTAAACTTAAAACTAAAGCTACGGGGGTTCAAAAACTTAGCCGGGTGTTTTTTTTTTTGTCATCATAATCTCACAATGTCATTTAAAATTATTAGAAGAGCAACCCGGTTAGAGGAATAGGTCACAAACAAACTTTTAATCGATTAAGTAGTCCTTTTCTCTATAATAGGACTTTTATATAACCTTACGTTTAATAAAAACTTTGAACTTTTTAAGAAACATCTCCAAGATGTCAATGGGTAGTTTATTGTTGAATTTTATACCATTTCCTTTAAACAAATTATGAATTTTATTTAACCTAGTAAGTTAATTTTTACTTCTAATGTTTAAATTATTGCAGTCACATTTTTTCTTAAATTTAGAAATGCATTTATGAACATACATTAAATTTTCAAATTTGTTCTGATTATACAGTCATTATTTCGAAATCTTTAAATTTATCTCTTAATGACTTATGTATGGCGGTAGTCGCAAAAATCTCTGCTTCTTACTACTATTTCTTAGATTAAAGAAGTTAAACTTATACTAATATTTATACTAATATTAAATATGGGCGCTACAATATCGGAAGAACCCTTTGAGTATGGTAACTGGAAGACGCTAGTTTATACAATATACATGCCTTAATCCCACATCTAATGGCTATTCAAGTAAACAGAATTAAGCTTCTTTATGAAGCCCACTAAAGTGATTTAGAGCGTTAAAGTAGTTTATGCTTAAGCATCTTATAAAATATTTTTATTTTGTCGCCCATTTCTAAATCTTAGCGTCATAGCGTTCGAGTTATGTAGTTTGTTTACGACGATGAAATAATAAAATTTAAGTTTTCTGTCTAGACTTACTTAACAAACACGTATTCAAGCGTGAATTATGATTCACGATATCTGCTTCGTATATACTAATATTGTAAATGCGAAAGTGTGTTTGTTACTTATTTAGCACATATACATATTTCACGGCCGACTCTGCTTTCTGAGTAAATGGCCGTGGGTCCGGTTCCCACATCTGTAACATGTTTGTGTGATGAACATGAATTTTTTTCAGTGTCTGTCTGGGTGTTTATATGTATATTATGAGTATTTATGTTCATACAAATATTCATCAGTCATCTTAGTACCCATGACCAAAGCTATGCTTACTTTTGGGCTAGATGGCGATGTGTGTATTGTCGTAGTATTTTTAGTTATTATTTATGTAGTTATGCGTACAAATAAATATAACTTGATCAATTCAAATGTAATTTCCATTTTCCATCCTTCTCTATATCCATACAAAATATATATCAAACAAATAAAATTAAAATTTTCTTTTGCAACCATTCTATCAGTATTTTCTTATGACTTTGCAACGTTCAACTATCGTCAGTAAACTGACTTTACAGACAACCCATTTTTTATCCAATACGTAGTTCTTTATACTATATAATAGAACTTTTCTATATTTAATTACTAAATTTTATTGTGGTGGCCATCTTGGATTTGTAATTTGGCATAGTGTTTAGTACTCTAATACTCAAGCTCTTTCATTTGATACCCATATTGAGGAAGTCGGGAAAAAATATGTAATGTGCCATTTTGTAGCGGCCAAGATGGACCGATTTTCATTAAAAAAAATCAAGGAAAACTCCCAACTTACTTACCTTCATCCGTTCAAGAGCTACGATGCACAGACACACTCACATAGATAAGCCAAACTTGTAACACCCTTGATTAACAATAAAGAAAAATAAATGCAAAGCGAAACAACTGGATGAACCTCGTAAAACCAAATCTAATATCAAGTTATTTTTAGGAGGACTTCATGGAACAACAACAACAATTCCAACAAAGAGGACAACGAGCCCGAGCAGCTTGACAACAGACCCAAGCTTTTACAAAGGGTAAGCAATTAAATTAAACACGACTAGCTTTTGCCCGCGGCTTCACTAACGTTAAGTTGAATTTTTGATTTGGTAATTTTTAACTACAAAGGTTTAAAAAAATGTTTTGCTGCGAATAGCAAAATATGAACGTAAATTACTAAAAAATCTGAAACTTTCACATAAATTTTCATCCCTCTTTCTGGAGGTGGAATTTTTAAAATATGTGAGACACGTATTTCTTTAATTTTAAACGAAAACCTAATATCAAAGTTTCATGGAATTAATTTGAAAAAAATAATAAAATAAATTGATAAATGAAGGATTTTGTACAAACTTTCGTCCCCCATTAAAACCTCTTAGGGTTGGAATTTTCAAAAATCCTTCCAAAATTTGTGCGGATGCATAAATTTTGCATACAGATAGTTATTACAATGTGTAATAACTATATGGATGCAAAATTTCAGCCCGATCCGTCAAGTGGTTAGAGCGTATTAGCGGATTGGTGCGTTGATAGATCAGTCAGTCACCTTTGCCTTTTATATATATATATATATATAAATAAATAATAGAAATAGGTGGAGGTTAAGAGTGTATTTCCCAACGGCAAAGTCGGTAGTGCAAAACTCTGTATAGTTGTTTTGCCGATTTTGTTATTGTAGGTAGAAAATCTAGGTACAAAAATAATTTTTCCTAGGTAAAGACTACAGTTTAGGAAAAGCCCTCGAATTTTTCATTCCAGTGGCTGTCCTCATAACATATTTCAGTGTAATTTCCCTCATAAAAAAAATACTATTGGTAATTAAGGTTTATGACCATTGTTGTTTAAGTCGTAAATTGTGATCATATTATCACAATGATCTTTTTGAATGAAATCTACTTAGAAACTTTTAAGTAAAAGTGCAAATGTCCCAGAAACAACTATCATTTAGGTGTCTTAAAGTTTTAAGGTGCATTTTTGCGTAGAACAACTATAGCTCTGCTATCTTGCGCTAAGAACTCAAGTAATTGTGACCTTTAGGTATTCATCGTAAGAAGTAAGCGAAAGATTTAATGTCGGTGGTATGGAACAAATTTCTATTCGGCATCTAGTAGCAAATGTGTCTTTGTGTATATGCGATTTCTTGAAAAAATACTTACTTAAACGTCAAATATATTAAAAATGGCAAAAGACAAAGTAGTTTATTTTCGGTTCAATCTAGGCTTCCTCTATATTAAATTTTTTTCATTTTAAACATATTCGCAATAAAATACCCGTTTCACTTTAAAAATTAAAATGAAAATGTCTCTATTCAAATTGGCCTTACACAGTCACTTATGAAGCGTTAATACGAACTTTGTCCTTTTATTATGAGGTTACGATGATTACCACATTCGTGTTTTAAAAAGTAATGTTTTTCGACGGCTACACGCCCTGATCTACGAAGAAGCTTACAGCATGCCTCCAACCAACTTAGCCGGGGGCTGCAAGCATGCGCTGGTCTACGAAGAAGCTCAGAGCATGCCTCCAACAAACTTAGCGGAGGCTACAAGCACGCTCGGGTCTACGAAGACGCCTACACCATGTCACCAACAAACTTAGCCTACAAGCAAGCCCTGGTCTACGAAGAAGCTCAGAGCATGCCTCCAAATTCCAACAAACTTAGCCGGGGGCTACAAGCTCGCCCTGGTCTACGAAGACGCCTACAACGTGTCGTCAAAAAACGTAGCCAGGGCTATAAGCACGACCTGGTCTACGAAGGCGCCTACAAATGCCTCCAACAAACTTAGCGGGGGCTACAAGCAAGCCCTGGTCTGTGGAAAAGCCTACGACATGCCTACAACAAACTTAGCTGGGGATGCAAAAACGCGTTGGTCTACTAAGAAACCTACAGCAAACTCAGCCGGGTAAAATCAACCTTTGACTCAACCTTTAAGGTGATTAACATTTCCGCAATATGAGACCGGGTAAATACCTTGTTCCACGGGGCATCATTAATTCCACGCGGACGAGGTCACGAGCATAAGCTAGTTTATAAACAAACAGCTTGAAAAGCTCATCTGGCACGTAAACGGTGAACTTACCTTGTAACTTCCCTTTGTAACGACGCCCTTGTTATTCAGAAACGTGGACTTAAATAGGGTCGCATCCTTGACCCAATAAACGTGACCTTCGCACTTGGTTTCCTTTGAATCCCTTAATTGTAGCCCTAATGTGAAAACAGGGGAGTTTCAATCGGATAAGGGCAATAAGATTAACATTTTATTCCCGTCTTTGTACCTATTTGAATTGATGAGCACTTGGCGACTTAGTAGACCTTGCGTAGCTGTAAGCGTTGTGGTCTTATTTTTTTTATCGAATTACAGAAAAGTAGTACGTTCTCAATTCAGTTGTATTATTATGTCTTTTAGATCAGAACTCATTTATAACCGATTTGAAATATATTTTTTGGTACGAGAGCCTCTTCAAATATTGATGTGAAACATCTATAGAAGAGGGTAAACCTGATTGTTGGAGTGGCGATACATGCCGTGGCGACGCATCGCCACATGCGCTACATACTACATGTATTATACGTAGTCCATACGTAGTAGTGTATAGTTTATACATTATTATTTTCTACGTTATAACGTACGTTATACATGTGAGGAAAACCTTATGAGCAGTTGACATTCGGCCGTGTAATTCTTATGTACGCATCAAAAGTGCCACCTATGGGCCTACTTGAATAAAGATATTTTTGACTTTGACTTTGACTATGACTTATAAGTGAGAGGTCCCGATTTCGATCCGTGGCACGGATACTTACCTACTTTGTAATATGGCCTGGTCGTGTGGGAGGCTTCG